>NC_069504.1:594269040-594349040 GCF_027579735.1 Bombina bombina
TTGTAACAAGTAGGTCATCTGGGCCAAGTTCATTCCAGGCAAGTAGCCTCCGAATGAGTGAGGGAGAATCCAGTATAAAGGAATAAGACTCCCTTACAACTGGCTGTAGGTGATGATCTATAAAAATGGCCACATTAGAACACAAAGAATCCCTGGCAGACACAATAGGTCTGCCAGGCGGTTTAATCAGAGTCTTGTGTACTTTGGGCAATAGGTATAGTACCGGAATAACCGGAAATGCAGTAGTCATATATTCAAATTCATTTTCATCAATCATACCTGATTCTAGCCCATATTTCAATATAAGATCCAATTCCTTCTTAAATGTATTTATTGGATTTCCTCTTAGTTTACAATAGATGCGATTATCAGTCAGCTGTTTATAGATCATCACCTACAGCCAGTTGTAAGGGAGTCTTATTCCTTTATACTGGATTCTCCCTCACTCATTCGGAGGCTACTTGCCTGGAATGAACTTGGCCCAGATGACCTACTTGTTACAATGGATGTTGACAGCTTGTACACTGTCATCCCGCATGATGGTGGTGTACAGGCGGTCAGATCCATGTTAAGTGAGTCATTGGCGTATGCGGGACCACCCATTGAGTTCCTATTGGAATTATTGAGGTTTTGTCTGGAAAAAAACTTTTTCAAATTTGAGAAGGAATTCTTCTTACAAATATCAGGAACTGCAATGGGTTCAAATATGGCTCCCGCATACGCCAATCTGTATATGTCTTGGTATGAGACTATGGTCATGCACATTCGCACAATTGATAAAATTAAACTGTACGTCAGGTATATTGACGATGTGTTTTTGGTATGGAGAGGGTCAGAGGAATCCCTAGAACAGTGGGTTGACAGCTTAAATCAGCTTGAGTCAACTATTCGATTTAAAGTGGCCCATAACAGGGTGAGCATACCATTCCTAGATCTAAACATATCTGTTTATACAGAAGATGATTGTTATAAATTTTCTACCTCCTTATATTCAAAACCGACGGATAGAAACTCATTGTTGCTATCCACAAGTTTTCACCCTGAACATCAAAAAAAGAGTGTGGTATCCTCTCAACTCACGCGGGTGGCCCGCAATAACACACTAAGAGAGACTAGAAGAGTACAGGAGGATGAAATGATTAAGAAATTGGAGCAACGAGGTTATGCAAGAAAACTGATAACACAGGTGCAAACCAACCTGGCCGGGGATGATCAAACATCTCTGCTACAACCACATGATCCTACTGATAAAGTAGAAAACAATAGCGATATCATTAACTTTGTTACCACGTTCAACCCCGTGTCCAAGATATTGTCTGAATCGGTCAAGAAGAACTGGGACATTATCAATACTGACAAATCACTACCATTCCTGCACACATCAGCCCCACGGATGGCTTATAAGAGAGCACCCAATTTGAAGGATTTACTTGTCCATAATGACCCTGTGAAGTGCTATGAAAAAGGTACTTGGCTGGATAGCAGGAAAAAAGTTGGCTGCTATAGATGTGGGGACTGCACTACGTGCAATAGTATGTTAACAGGAATGTTCTTTCACCACCCACACACTGGGAGAAAATACAAGATTCTACACAGGTTGTCATGTATGAGTACGTATGTTGTATACATACTAATGTGTCCATGTTCGCTTGTCTATGTGGGGAAGACCTCTACTACATTTCGAGATAGAATGGCCAATCATCGCCATGCGATTAGACAAGCGATTGACAAGAAAACATCTGATCAACCGGTCGCCAGACATTTCCTTCAAGCTGGGCACACAGCGGCAAGTTTAAGGACCATGTTGATTGATCATGTGCCCCCCTTACGAAGGGGTGGAGATAGGAACACGAAACTACTCCAAGTTGAGACCTCCTGGATTTATCGTTTAGACACAGTGGCTCCCAAGGGTCTGAATGTACAGATGGACTTTGGTGTCTTCCTTTAAGTGAAATGTCCATGATTTATCGGTCTAGGTCATCAACACCCAGGAAGATGGACTGGTCCAGAATATATGGGTTCACAAAGTCTCTGAAGATATGGTGTTTAGTGTATTGCGGTAGCCACAACTAAGTCTCTCACTGCACTCCAATTGGCATAGAAGCTATATGTTATATTGATAATTATAGTATAACATACTTTAACTAGATAATAGACGGTTTGGAGACTGTGGATAAGGTAATTAAGGGGGCTGTGATTAGCTTAGCAAACTGTATATAAAAATGCTAAGTATCTTACTTAATATTCTGTAAATAGAAGGAATAAAGTCTGTTCTGAGAACTCAGGTAGTCATATTATAGATTTTAACTTGGTATAGATAGTTTTTTTACACTTTAGAGTAGTTATACTTGTAAGAGTTAGTCCGGTATTATTAGAACTTCGGCCACCTGGGCATGCGCATTAGCTGCTAAAACAGTAAGGAGTAACTATGCGTGGTTGGAACGCAAACGTCATTACGTTATTGAATATGCAAATTAGCCATGCGGTTGGCTAACTCCTGGACGCATGCGCATGGTGGGGCGGTTTTCTGATGTACCGGAAGTGACAGAGAGGCTTTACAGGTGTATATAGGTGAGTGGTTTGTGGTTAGTATTAGGAATCTTCTTTTGGGATAGATATGTTCTGATTACCCATTGAAAAAGATACCAATTGGTATCGAAACGTTTGGGAACTTTGTCATTTGATGCTGGATACTTAATAAAGGATTTTGAAAGAGACCGGAGAGTGAAGCGTTTTTCTACCTTGAGGGGTTGAACGGATATTGCTATATGTTTTCAACGCAGCACCCCGGCGGATGTCTTATGTCACAGTGAGTGCACCTGTCTGGATATTTGTATATATATATATATATATATATATATATGTGTATGTATATATGTGTATGTGTGTATATATATATATATATATATATATTACAAGTAAATGAAGCAGATGGATAGGATGGTTGCTCAGAAATTGCTGTTAGCAACGAAGTAAAGCACAAATAGAATTTCCAGGCAGCAAAATATAAAAACAAACTTTTATTCCACAAGTTAAAAAGGACAAAACCAGGATGTCCTGTAAAGAGCCAGCAGTGACTCTAACAATCAAGCAAGTGAGCTGATCCCAATGCAGACATGTTTCGTGCACCGGGTGCACTTGTTCACTGCTAGTGAACACGTGCACCCGGTGCACGAAACATGTTTTTATATTTTGCTGCCTGGAAATTCTATTTGTGCTTTACTTCGTTGCTAACAGCAATTTCTGAGCAACCATCCTATCTACCAGAGCGCTGCTTCATTTACTTGTATCCTGTTTCTGTTTGGGGCGTGTGTGGCAGACACGCCTGAAGTTGCAGCCTATTGATTGGATACCTACAGGGGGTGTGTCCCCCGCCCACTCTCCATTGTGCCGGGCTTCTGTTACTATACTGGACTATGGGAGGAGCGCAGAAAATGCAGTGAACTGTTTTTACATTTTATATATTTTTATATATATATATATATATATATATATATATATATATATATATATATATATATATATATATATATATATATATACACCAAAAATTCAAAAATATGCACACATAAAGTCCCTTTAGTAAAATTCAAAAAGCCAGTTCAGTAATGTGGTAAATAAGCACAGTACCTTGCACCTGCTGGAAGATCATCTCCCGGAGTGTAGGAGATATGTGACGGTATGGGAGACCTGCAGCTGCAGCGCCCTGAGCATGTCCGTTGAGCTCCAAAAGAAGATAGATATCCAAGGTGGGTGGGCGCCTTTAGCGCAAAAAAGTACTCCTTAAACTTTGTAGAAAAACATAGTAGTTTATTGATAGCAGGGTAAAAACATGACAGCAATAGCAGCTGTAAATAACACTAAAAACACAATGTCAGCGTTCAGACCTCACGCAGACATGTTTCGTGCATGACTAGCACTTGATCACTGCATGTGTGTGGTCTGTTTGCGCTACAATTTAAAGCTTGCTTGTTAAAGAAACAGTACAATTTTATTGAGTGGACATTGTGTTAGCTCTCTCTATGTTCTTCAATTAACAATTGTTGAAAAAAACAGATTTTGTTTAAATTTTATCTCCTTATTATGTAAATAGGATTTCACATTTAGAAAAATTATCCCTAATGTGCTTAAAGTTTTATTTGATAAACAGCACTTGTCATTTATAAGAAATTAATCTATATGGAATGCACCATATTAAACGGAGATAGACATATGTGGATGTTATTTAGGACAGAGAATTTATGTTACATTATACTTTTCTGTTCTCTCTGAATCATTTGTTGAAATACTATTCTGACTTAATCAGATAGAATATTTATGTTGCTTTACATTTTATTCTCCCTAACTTTTTGTTCTCTCAGTATCATTTGTTACAATTCATTTCTAGTTTAGTCTATAGTATTTCATGTATGATTTTTGAGTTTTCCTATAATCTCACTAAAACTATTTATAGAGGAACATGTCTTCATCAAATTGTTATTAGTTTATACAGAATGATCTTCTGATCAAGTATTTGACAATTCCTAACTAAAATACATGTGTATATGTAACAACATCACAGATAGAAATAGAGAAATAACTGTAGTATTATTGTATTTGGAATTTTAACAAAGATTCTGTTATAAAAATTATTTAATCTAATTAAGACTTAGAATTGATTAAGGTACAATATTGCAGTATTCCAAAGCTAATACACTGGATAAAGCTAATTTAGTTATTGTTGAGAAATAATATTTACATAGATTTTATTATTTCAAATTATTGTTTATGTGACAGAGATCCAAATCTCTTCTAATATTAAGACCTCGGGGGGTACATGTATTTAATGTGAATATCCAGAATACTTCACGTTTATTTAACTTATTCTCCCTGTCCCCTCCCCGTTTCCATATGGGGACATGATCTATACCCTGAATTTTAAGAAGTGAGATATCAGAGTTATGATACGTTTTGAAGTGCCTGGATACCGGCGTATCCGTGTCATCGTCCTCTATAGATCTTAGATGTTGTAGGAATCTATCTTTCAGACTACGTTTTGTTTTTCCAACATATTCTAAATTACATTGTTCACATCTAAACAAAACGGGGACTTGCTCCTTGAAAACGTTTTAATTAAAAGAGGCTTTTTTTGTTCTCCACTTTATAAAAGACCTGAGAGTGCAGTTTCTCCATTGGGGATATATATATATATATATATATATATATATATATATATATATATATATATATATATATATATATATATATATATAATGGAAGTAAGCACTCACTGGTCTTCAGACAACAAAGTCACAAAAAAAATCTTTATTATGTGCTGTGATGTTTCGGGACCAAGCACAGTCCCTTCCTCTGACAGTGTTACAGTGAAAAAAGCAGCCTTATATAGGCCCCAAACACACTCCCAAAACCTCAAGGCCAATCAAAGGTCCTATTGCATACACCCCCCCAAATACCAAAGTCTGATAGGTGGATAGCCAACATGGTTAAGTGAAAATAAAGTGTTACATGGAAACTTCATGATAAAGTGTGACATATAATATTCTTGTCGACAGGGTCCTCAATCCCAGCTACAAAACCAATGTTCCAAATACAACATCCATATAGCATAAAATAAAACCAAAATAGAGAATAAGCCAAACACGCTAAAACAATTTCCGTGGTCCAATCACAGTAACAACATGATTGTCCAATAGTAATCACTCCAAGGTATAATGTAAACATACTCCGCCCATCAGTCACTAGTTGTCAACAATGAATCGCTAAGTAACAAAATATGGTAAATTAAACATTCTATTGATTCTCTCACGCACTCGGTTGAAAATCCAGTTAAGTAAACAGCCCCATGTATGAAGACTAGACCCACCGCAATCAGAGTATCGTATTTACAAATACTCGTAATCGCATCTGTTTATTTTTCCAAATCGCACCCACTGCAGGGCGGTATCCGTTATAACATGTTGCGTCTTGTCCAATCCATGTGCCTTAACAAACACACATGGCCATGAAACATAAACAAAGAACACGCTACTCCAGCAAATAAAGGGGAGAGCCACCTGCTATATACAACAACGGGACAAACTCCACTATATACTCAACCCTCTTCTCAATGACACCGTGCAACGCGAAGTTCTAAACCCACAGACACAATCACCTAGGACCAATCAGAGGGAAACCAAATCGTCATCACTTGTCATATGTCAACAACTATCTTGCAAATTATTAGACCTCACATTTGTCAATCCGGAGCTTCCCAAACAGCACACATCATATTGGAGCATATACATATCCCCACAATATAGATAAATGAGATGCCAATGTATCACTATTCTATGAATGGCGAATTACAACCTTCAATAAAACATTAACCAACAAAACTACGTCCAAAAGAATAAATAAAAATAATCAAAAGAAATATAAATAATATAACCCAAAAAATAAATAAATGAAACACAGCTGGGTTTGTGGGCAGCATAATATTAAAGAATGCCCAGATGGAACCAACCCTGAAACCTGCAAACATCCACGTGTATCACACGCCACTCTACTGGAGTGTCCTTAGAGCACACAAATGAGGTATGCATTCATTTAGACCAAATCTTTAATGGGATTGCATAGCTATATGCCAGACGCCCCCCAGTAGATGGAATATACCAATCTACTAACAAACAAACGACCCTACAGGGTTCAAAAAACAAATACCTCATACAAAAACAATCACCCTAAATTATATACATTATATTTGAAACCATCATTAGGTGCAACTCTGGACCATGGACCCTGAAGACAAGACAAGAATAAAGTGACTTAAAAACCTAAAAAAAAAAAAAAAAAAGGGGGGAATAAAAACAAATATCCACACAATATGTCAAAAAGAGCCATAAAAAGAAGAAACACATAACAATTGATCATATCTATGGGGTCAGACCCCATCTAGGAGACTGTTAAAATAATCAATAACATAGCAATAGATCATGGACTCTCAGAGAGACTGATCAAAACTACCTGATCAGTTAATCGACTTTTAAAGGGGATATGCCATGGGGGGACGCCCCCCCCACGGTGCCAAATATATACGGATGGAAAATGTATCCTTATCAAATTATAAATAACACAGCCAGCCAGTGTGTATATTCAGGCCTCTAGGACTCGGCGTCCCCTGTTCATAAATCCACCTGGATTCCTTCTGCAGCAAGAGTTTTGCTCTATCACCTCCTCATCTCATATTTCTAATTTTTATCCGGATGGTTAAAGTGAGAGCCCGTCAGCATTCCATTACAAGTTACGCAGCTAGGACAGCGATAACATCCCTTCTTGTAAGATTTCAGCCAAGAGCGGTGAGCTGAGTTGGAACAGATATCCAGTTTTCATCAGTATAGCCTTTAAGCTGCAATCCCGTTTATATCCAATTCTCGGAGCTTGCCATCCCTTGAACGGAAGAGCAACATCCATCTCTAGCAGTTTCCATTCATTCTTAACTGCCTGAGGTATATGATAGCTCTCGGGGAAGAAAGTGGTGACAAAAGTGAGTTGCTTGTCCATCTTTAGCATAGGTGATCCCTCAGTAACTGAGGGTATAGTGGCTTGGTTCCTCATGTCCGTTAGAAGTTTCTTTTTATACCCTCTATCCAGGAAGCGTCCTGTCATTTCATCTAGTTGTTTTAAACACAACTCACTATTTGTGTTGTTACATATGACTCTGATATTGTGCTTTCGGAATGTTATTGATCAAAAAGGCTTAGTGACAACTTTGAGCGTGTAGAAGCGAATTCCGATCCGTGTTTTTACGGAACAAAGTTGTCCCCAGGCCTCTATCAGTTTTAAAAACCCTGACATCCAAGTAGTCAACTGTATTGACATCTGTGGTGTGGGTAAACTGAATGGTTCTCTCCAATTTATTAAGGTCTTCTATCCACTTGTTCAGCTTAGCTTCTTCATCACCCCAGATCTGGAACAGATCATCAATGTAACAGAAGAATTTGACATTCTTGTTGTCATACACCTCCATCAGTGTGCATTCATATTCCGCCATGTATAAATTGGCTAATGATGGGGCCACATTCGACCCCATCGCTGTTCCAGAGATCTGTTGATAAAACGTGTTGTCAAAAAGGAAGAAATTTTCACTCAAACAAATGTTGAGAAGTGTGATCAGGACTTCTTCTGACGGTCCTATGTAGGCTGCCCTACGTAGGATATTTGTTACTGCTGTAATGCCAGCTGCTTGGGGAATAACTGTATAGAGGCTCGATACGTCAAGTGTTACTAACAGATCAGAGGTACAGATGTTCTACAATTTAGTAATCCGCATAATGAAGTCATTTGAGTCCTAAATAAAGGAACCCATAGACTTTACTAACCGGTGTAGGTAAAAGTCTACAAATTGGGCAAGGGGTTGTAATAGAGATACTCTTGCCGAGGCTATAGGTCTCCCAGGTGGTGACTGTAGATTCTTATGAATTTTCTAGAGTGTGTAAAGGAGTGGTACCACCGGATGCTCTCTTGTCAAGAACTTAAAATCTTGAGTGATTAGACCCTTCTCCTCCAATCCGATAGATTCATATCTATTTTCTTTTTCACCTTGAGGGTGGGATCACCACAGAGGGGGAGGTAGGTACACTGATTGGATAATTGGCTTATGATTTCCATTTTATAGTTTTCCACATCCAATATGACCACAGCTCCCCCCTTGTCCGCAGGGCAGATCACTATTGAAGTATCCTCCTTTTAATGCTTCTAAAGCTATCCATTCTTCCTTAGTGAGGTAATTAATCACAGTGTTGATGGTATGATTAGTCGATGTAGGATCAAAAGACCCCTGTACTCTGAAGTCATTCATTACGTCCTCATTGGATCTAAAAAACTTTTTGAGGCGCAGGTTACATCCAAATCTTTATACATCAATGTAAGTGTTGAATTTATTAGTATGTACAAATAAGCCTCTGTTTAGGAGGCTTTCCTCAGCTCTGGTGAGAGAGCGCATGATCAAATTGATGACAGTACTTTCTATATCCTCCGATGCGGTGGGCAGTGCCCCCCCTCCTCGTGTGTGAGGCCTGTGCCTCGGCCTAAAAAATGGCCACTAGCAGGATGTGTAGACAGTGGTGGTAGTGATGCTAAACCACTTTCTGAGGTATTCCAATGTCCTCGGTAACCCCTAGATCTAGTAGTTACTCCATGGATATGGATATCATCTGCTCCAATGCCAGTCCCAGGGTCTGAGCTATCTCCTGAACTTGTCAACCGTTTGTGAATTTTCCTTCACGTCTGGGTCTAAAAATCCTCCTATCTTCCGGTGCCATCATCCACCTGTAGATAGACTTGTAGGTATAGTCCTGAGCCACAGTGTGTAGCTTCCTGTTTTTGAAGGCAATTAAATCTTACTTATATGCTTTGACTTGAGTCGAAAATTTTTTCAGCCAATCCGTATTAGGGTCTGATGTCAAGATCCCCATCTTATCGTGTTCAAAGGAGTGTATCTCACTTTTCACCTCTTGAAGGAGCTCTAATGACTAGGAGCATAAGATCAAAGGCACACTTGTTTAAAATCTTACACCAATTAATGCAGAACTCATTATTAGAGCGTCCAATAGTTGGGACATTTCGCACCCTAAAGCCCCTAGGAATCATTCTCTTCTTGTGGTAATCCAAGAGGTAAGTACCATGGAGGTTAAGATCTATTTCGCATTGTTTCAGTCTCGCTAGAGTGTTGTATAGAGCTTGTTGTGATTCTTACACCTGTTGTTCCTCCACAGAACTGAAGCAGATATTATTGTCGACAGGGTCCCCAATCCCAGCTACAAAACCAGACAATGTTCCAAATACAACATCCATATAGCATAAATTAAAACCAAAATAGAGAATAAGCCAAACACGCTAAAACAATTTGTGTATATGTGTGTATGTGTGTGTGTGTATATATATGTGTGTGTGTATATATATATATATATATATATATATATATATATATATATATATATATATATATATATATATATATATATATATATATATATATATATATATATATATATATAAATATATATATATATATATATAAATATATATAAATACATATACAGGTGGCCCTCGTTTTACAACGGTTCAATTTACACCGTTTCAGAATAACAACCTTTTTTTCCAGTCATGTGACTGCTATTGAAAAGCATTGAGAAGCAGTGCATTTATTAAAATAGCCAGTAGGTGGAGCTGCACAGTTTTTTATATTAAGCTGGCATGCTTTTTCCTTAGCAGGGGCATGTCCTTTATGAGCACCATGTGACCGGGAATGGTCACGTTTTTTTTTTTTTTATTTCACTGCTTCTGATTCCTGACCATGTGTTTGTGGAGAGGAGCATCTTCTCTGTCTGGGTCATAGGAGGTGGTGAGTAGCCCAGCCATTGGGGGGTATAAGGTGCCAGTTGTTTTTCCTTTCTATAATTTGATATAGACGAGTTATGGAGGATTCTGATAATTTAGAGGGGGGTCCCTCCGATACAGAATTTGATACCTGTATATATTGTGAGGAGGCCCGGGTAATCCAGCCCTCTCAATTATGCTACGTATGCCGCAATAGTGTTCTCATCAACCAATGTTGAGATGTTAGAGCCCACTGAGCCATCGGCCTCTGAGGACTCTTCGTCCAATGAGGTGTGTTCCCTAGATTCTCTTCCTACACATGCAGTTTTCCCGAGTTCCGATCCTTCGCCTGTAAGGAGTTTGTTTTCACCAGAGGTTACTACGCAGTTCCACATGGCCATCTCTATGGCCTTAGCAAGGTTACCTATTCCTGCTACGCGCAAGCAAAGGGTTAATCCGGCCTCTCCTGCCCAAGGACATTTGTGTAAAATAACAATTGTGTCCGATCAGTCCTCTGGGGATGCGGTTCCCTCTGAGGCTTCAGAGGGAGAACCTCCACGGTCGGAGTCTGCTGACTTGGGTCCTCCGAATGCAGAGGGTTTAGCATTTATATTTAGATTGGCACATCTGCGTTTACTTCTGAGAGAGGTTTTGGCAATGATAGAGGTTTCCAGTACTGCTCCGTCAGTTGAATCTCAGTCCTCTAAATCAGATAACGATCTTAACTAAGATGAGTGGAGGATGGTGATATTCCTTGTCGTCTTGTTTTACTTTTTGTTTATTTAGAATCCCAGTTTTGAACTCTATGGGCGGTTGTGTCGTATGACAGTCAGGACCTGTTTTTGTTTACACACTCCTTTTCAGATTATCACTTGTTGGCGCTTTTTCTTTTAATTTTGCTATTCTGTTCAGGATAGTTTTTAGTTTCTTTTGAGCTCCTGAATTGTTTTAGAAACTCTTCTTAGAAAGAGGTTTCCTCACATGGGATTTTTTATACTATTGACTTTGATGGTCGAGATTGTTGGAGACTTCCGGTGGAAGCTTATAGATTTCTGTTCGGGGTGATAGTTCCCCCCAATATTTTCGAGGAAGATTTTAAGCCTCGGAGCTTAATTTCTTTAATTTTTTTTTAATTTAATTATTCAGTTGTTCTAGCTTTGCTTAAGAAGTTTCGTTTTAGCCCGGGAAGGTTCCGGAAGATACATTGTATCCTAGAAGACAGGCAGGACCTGTTGTGGATACTAGTTAGGTCTGTTCCTTCTTTCTACTTAGGAAAAGGAGCTTTTTCTTCTAGATTCTGGTCTAGGTACAGCAGGCCCATCCTAGTTAAGAGGCTGGACCTGTTTAGGTATTATCTGGGATGAGTGGTTGATACTGGATCATATGGATCTAGGCGTCCTAGATCCCGGAACTAGGCTTCTTTTCTGGGCAATTGTCTTGTCAGAGAAGACAAAGGGACCTTTGGAGTCATTGTCCCGGTATCTATCACACTGTCGGAATATTTTTTCTACTGTTGGTGGATGCCCTAATAGGGGGCGGGTCTTCCAGTCCTAATTAGGTTCTATGATATTGAAGCAGAGCTTATTAGTTCTTTTTGCTGGAGAATGTAAGGTTCTCCCTTTGTTCGGAAGAAGGATTTCTTTCCTATTTTATCCTTTTTTGTGCAAATTCGGTTCTTACAGTAAACCTTGTTCTGATTCTTCTTGGGATCTGGGGTTTAAGGTGGCAGTATCCTGCTTCCTTTCTGGGTTTCTTACCTTACCCTGCAAATAGACTTTTAGGGATTTTCTTGTGTGTCTTTTCGATCTTCAGAGATGGATCTAGACCTGAGTTGCTGGTGTCGACACCAGGGTGGATCTGGTTGCTGTTTTGTCTTAGGGGCAGAGATTTTTATCTACCCTGCTTAGCAAGCTGAAGGTTTCGCGTTGAATCCTGCTGTGGCAGCTTTCTTTTAATCCTGAGATCTTGTGAATTTACCATCGGGTTATGCCCTCCAGCCCCCTTCTGGTCTTTGTTGATGCAAGGGTGGAGAGTGATAGACACAGCCGAGGCCGTGACTTTGGCATGGTGTTCGTGATTCTGTCTTAACAGACTAACGTGGAATACCGGTGGGGGAAATCAATTCCCAGTGTTCCGTTAAGATCTCCCTGTTCTCAGAAATATTTCTCTTAGTTCTCCCGGGGCGGTTTTGACCTTGTCGCTTTCTTGTCCGTGGGGAGAGAGTGTCCTAGGGAGGTCCGTGGGTTGGGAGTTTCCTTCCAATTATTCCTTTGGTTCCTCAGCGAACATTCTGCTTGGAGGATTTGGTCTTCTGGGTTCGTACCAGTTGGGACCTCTCAGTGGGAAGACCTTCTTTTGAAGGACAGTTCCTCCTGCCAAAAGGGGGTCTCGTGTTTGGTGGTGGGCAGAAGCACACGTCGGCTCATTGCCAGCGACCCTCTCTATGAGCGTACGCTTCAGGTTTGGATGTCCCCTACAATCATTCCCTGCTCAAATGTTTGTCTCGGATGGGGAAGCCGATCAGGCTTTCAAGGAGTCAGTGTTAGCTCCACCGCTTCTGTAGCAGAAGGTGGGTTTAACCCAGGTGGGGCTCCGACATTTTCATCCTGAATGTGATTGACATCTAGCATTCCTTAGAGGTTTCTTTTAACCTTCTCTTCGGCGATGTCGCTCTTTGTTGTGGATGGTCGATCCTAGCAGGAGTAGACGTCAGTGAGACGGTTTGCTCCGCTTATATCTAGAGTTGTGTTGCAGTTTAGGGGCTTCGCCTTCATGGACCTTGTTACAGGGATCTGCTTTAGCAGGGACCTTGTGTTCATCACAACCTGGACTCTCTGAGGCTGACTGCGTGGAATTGAATGCTTAATCTTCACCAAGAGAGGTTTTTTTCTGATAGAATGTTGTTACTCTCGTTCTAGCTCATAAGCCGGTGTATAGTCGCATCTATCATAAGGGGTGCATATGTTTCCCACAAGTAAGGAATGAAGCCGTGGACTCTCCTCATATTAAGAAGGAAAACATAAATTATGCTTACGAGATAATTTCCTTTCCTTCTGTATGAGGAGTGTCCACGGCACCCGCCTGAATTCTCCGTTGGGCGGACTTAAATTTGGTTTTGTTCTTCTGTCACCATTTATGTCCTGATATTTCTCTTACTGTTCCTTGTTCCTTCAGCAGAATGACTGGGGGATGAGGGAAGTGGGGGAGGTATTTAAGCCTTTGGCTGGGGTGTCTTTGCCTCCTCCTGGTGGCCAGGTTCTGTATTCCCACAAGTAAGGAATGAAGCTGTGGACTCCCCTCATACAGAAGGAAAGGAAATTATCTGGTAAGCATAATTTATGTTTTTCTTGGTTATGCTGGAGTCATTTAACTCTTTCCTTTATTAGAGATAATTGAAATGTAGTTTGTTGAGGGATACACAACAGCCATGAACTTCATAAATTAAAAAAAAATCTTGCTTTTGTGAGCTTCAATAAGGACTCTAGAAATGCATTAAATCCTAAAGAAAAAAATAGGAAGGTTATACTTGTCTTACAACTATTATATGCAGATCCAGCAGAACAAATGCAATCCAGTTTTTATTTATTTTTTATGAGACTAACATACAACAATAAACCAACTCTTTTCTGTAAAATGGGCCTGCTTGAATATAAGTATGCTGGAACTTGTTTTTACAGGTGGTGGCATTGTGCAGAGGTACTGTTAAAGGGCTGGTGAGGTTAACCATGTTACTGCCAGCCTTTCAGCATACCTGTAAAAATGAGAGAGCACATACTTAGGTTAAAACACAGCAACCCCTTGTTACTAACAGCAGTGCATTGTTAGCTGCACCTTTTTGTCTTTTGGAAAAATAAAACTGGGTTGAATTTTTGTGCCAACCCTGCATACACAACAGCAGCAAGGTAAATATAGCCAAGTATAATCCTACCGTCAGCATTTATACTGCATATTAAAGGGAACTGGGACTCAAAATTAAACTTTCATGATTCATTTAGAAGGTAAAGTTAAAAAGCACTTTCAGTTTCACATTGATTAATAGATATGTGTTTCTCTGGTAACACATGAGAGGACAAATGTTATGTACTGTATGACAACAGTGCGAGCAACAATCTCCTGAGCCTTTGTTATTATGCTCTCCTAGAAAGGCTCTAAGTTACCAAGAGAAAGAAAAATTGATGATATAAGTAAATAGGATTTGTTTTTATTTTATGATCTATCTGAATCCTAAATGAATGTTTAATTTGCCTTAAAGCTTTAAAACAACCACTTTAATGTACAGCCTATTTATTTGTTTTTTTAGTCACTGAGAAATTGTATACTAAAAGTTTTTTTTGTTTTTTTTTTTCATTTGGCAGATCCAGGCAACCATCTTGGCTTTCCAGGCATCTCTTTGCCGTTTCGATGACATTCTACCTTCTTTTACTAGTTGTCATTGGATTAAGCAGCTCTAAAACCTTTACACATCTCTGGAAGAGACTCTTAGGTTGAAGGATTTTCACTTTTTCCTCTTTGGACTGCACCACCGGCCTTAATATATACCAGATGTGACTATGCACTTTAAACTGTAACGTTTTGCAAAAAGCAAAGTAAAAATACATTCCAAGTCCAGATTTACCTGGGTTCTCAAAATATGCTGCTTTACAGTTTTTATTGTTTTTATTTTATGACTTATTTATCACTTCTACAAAGACTAAGCAAAAGAGCAATACAAACTTTTCTGAAACAAATGGCAATTAAGCAGACTGTTCTATTTAACTGTCGTGTTACTTTTTTTCTGATTTTAATCGATATCTTTTTTTTTTTCCTTATCTTATACTGTCTCCCATATGAAAAGGATATTGAGAGTATTCTGACAACATTGTATAATGTGTGTAAAGTTAAAAAATATGGTCCTGATTGTTTCTGTATGTAAACTAGTCAGACAGAAATACATACATTTGTGGAATGATAGTTTTATTATAAACAAGAGATAAGAAATACTCATTTACATATAATAACTTTTAAGGATCTTAAAACTATAAAACTAAAATGGAGGATTCTAGGTTTTTGATATTTTGCCATAGTTTTTGTAATGTTTGCGCTCTTAGGAATAGTCTGGCTGATGTGATTAGCAGGTAACCTGCTTTATGCAGCGCTCTGTCTAACATAGAGCACTATAGTAGGGTTCAGACCTGCGTGCAAGTGAGATCATTGCAGAATCTATTTACTAGACCTGAATCCTCTGACATGTACCGGAAGGTTTGTGTTATTTCTCCCATGTGCAGATCAGCCAAAATAAAGTTCAAGCAAGCATCTGTTTTTCAAACAAATCATTTATTTGTATTTATCATGTCTGGATTCTTTCTAAGCTTGGTGTGGTGTTGTGAGACCTGCAATGACCTTTCTAATATCTATCCTAAATAATTATAGTAGCACAAGACATATTGTAGATGACTAGTTTATGGCTGAATATGTTAAATTAATAATAATTAAAAAAAAAAGCAATACTATTTGTGCATGTTACAGGGCAATAGTGAAGTTTTTTAAAAGGTGGGGTTGCAGGGGAATTGATCTCTGGGCAAATGTGTGAGATCTTTTGCATGTATCTAAGATGATCTATCATTCAATCTCAGCAAGTCATGCACACAAAATGATTCAATAAGAATAAACATACATCAAAGCTTAATCATGCAATGAATTCCTAACTTAAAAAATTGTGCGGTTTCCCAAATCGGAAAATTGTAAATGCACACCACAGCCTTCACAAAATGAATCCTGCTACATACCGTTCCTTAATTGGTCTCTGTAGAGCAATGTAAGTGTTGCTAACAAATTGACAGTGGTAAACCTTACCTGCTTTGGTAGCAAGTCTGGATTAGCTCCTCCAATTAAGGCAGTTGGTGAAAAACAATTGCAGAAAATAAAGTTAAAGGGCCATAATACCCAAATGTTTAAACACTTGAAAGTGATGCAGCATAGCTGTAAAAAGCTGACTAGAAAATATCTCCTGAACATCTATTATGTAAAAAAGAAAGATATTTTACCTCAAAAGTTCCTCAGTAGCCACCTCCCATTGTAAAGGATTTCTAAGCAGCATTTTAGTGTGTCTGTCCTGGAACAGCTGAAAGGATGAGCCTCGTGAACTCTCATATTTCACCAATCAGGTAAAGGAAGCTTACTATGAAATCTCATGAGAGTTAAAGGGACAGTATACTGTAAAATAGTTTTTCCCTTAATGTGTTTACAATTGCTTTTTTTTTTTTACCAACTGCAGAGTAAAAAATGTATGAAAATTAGCTTTTTAAGGTTTATTTCTGTATATTAAAGCTCTGATTTTGTGTTTTGAAGCCACAGCCTAATAAAATAGGTTGAGCTTGTAGGTATAATCAGATCCCATTACTGTATCACATTGTGCACATATACCTGCTCCTTTATCTTATATCTGTCCTTAAAACAATCACCAATACTTTGAGAGAACAATGGAAAATCAACATTTTACTACCTTATCTCTGCTTTATCACACTGGGAGTGTAATTTCTTCTGCTGGCTGTGTTTACAAAGCTTATCTATAGCTGGTTCGCGCGGCCACAAACTTTCAGAATAGGTGGGGATACCACATGCTAAATTAACAATTTCAAATGCCAATATAAGGGTAAAGGAGCTACTTGTAAACAATTTAATACACTCCAGCAGGTAAAGTGGATCATTGGGAACAAATTAAAGGGGGGAAAATTTTTGAGTAAACTATCCCTTTAAGTCAAATCTCATGAGATCACAGTAAGAGTTCATGACCTCAGCACTGCTGATGCTGATTGGCTGCTGTTCATTTCTTCATTTTTTTTTTTTTTTTACCTGCAGCTGGGATCAGCTGAGTATAACTTTTTACACAAAACTTACTCTGCTGAGCTGAGGAAATTGTGAGGTAAAATATCTTCCTTTTTTACATAGAGATGCTCAGGTGATATTTTCCTGTCAGCTTTTTACAGTTATACTGCATTAGTTTCAAGTGATTTAGCATGTGAGTATTATGTCCCTTTAAATATTCACAACATTTTCATACTTGGCTGATGTAATTACAGGGCATTTTATGGCCTGATTAAATATGCAGGGTAAAGGGATTTAACAATTACAGTAATGGAGAAGGCTCAGTGTATGAGAATACCTACAGGTGAAAAAATAGCTTGCGTTGATGAACACCTCTGGGATGGGCCTAGTCAAATGTATTATAAAGGTATTCAATGAAAAGGGCCAGCAAGATTACACACGTTTCTG
This sequence comes from Bombina bombina, assembly GCF_027579735.1. Taxonomy (NCBI): domain Eukaryota; kingdom Metazoa; phylum Chordata; class Amphibia; order Anura; family Bombinatoridae; genus Bombina; species Bombina bombina. The sequence continues at coordinate 594,286,648 of NC_069504.1, forward strand.
GACTGTCAGATATTTCTCCAACATTGGTGTGTCCGGTCCACAGCGTCATCCTTACTTGTGGGAATATCTCTTCCCCAACAGGAAATGGCAAAGAGTCCCAGCAAAGCTGGCCATATAGTCCCTCCTAGGCTCCGCCCACCCCAGTCATTCTCTTTGCCGTTGCACAGGCAACATCTCCACGGAGATGGTTAAGAGTTTTTTGGTGTTTAAATGTAGTTTTTTATTCTTCTATCAAGTGTTTGTTATTTTAAAATAGTGCTGGTATGTACTATTTACTCTGAAACAGAAAAGGATGAAGATTTCTGTTTGTGAGAGGAAGATGATTTTAGCAGACAGTAACTAAAATCGATTGCTGTTTCCACATAGGACTGTTGAGATGAAGTAACTTCAGTTGGGGGAAACAGTTAGCAGACTTTTCTGTTTAAGGTATGACTAGCCATATTTCTAACAAGACCATGTAATGCTGGAAGGCTGTCATTTCCCCTCATGGGGACCGGTAAGCCATTTTCTTAGTCAAGCAAACAGAATAAAGGGCTTAATATGGGCTATAAAACTGGTAGACACTTTTATGGGCTAAATCGATTGCTTTATTTGGGCATTTTATACATGTTTATGCTGATAATTCACATTTATAAACATGGGGAACGTTTTTTAACGGCAGGCACTATGTTAGACACCTTTTCCAGTCAGGGAGGGCCTTCCCAGTTGTAGGCTGAGCCTCATTTTCGCGCCATTACTGCGCAGTTGTTTTTGAGAGCAAGACATGCAGATGCATGTGTGAGGATCTGAAAGTAGCTGGAAAAGTTTCTAGAAGGCGTCACTTGGTATCGTATTCCCCTCTGGGCTTGGTTAGGTCACAGCAAAGGCTATAGCTGGGACTGTATAGGGGTTAAATTTGTAAACGGCTCCCGTTCCGTTATTTTAAGGGTTAAAGCTCTGAAAATTGGTGTGCAATACTCTTAATGCTTTAAGACACTGTGGTGAAATTTTGGTAATTTTTGAACAATTCCTTCATACTTTTTCACATATTCAGTAATAAAGTGTTTTCTGTTTAAAATTTAAAGAGACAGTAACGGTTTTGTTTTAAAACGTTTTTTGTGCTTTATTGACAAGTTTTAGCCTGTTTAACATGTCTGTGCCTTCGGATAAGCTATGTTCTATATGTATGAAAGCCAATGTATCTCCCCATTTAAATTTGTGTGATAATTGTGCCATAGCGTCCAAACAAATTAAGGACAGTACTGCCACAGATAATGAAATTGCCCAAGATGATTCCTCAGATGAGGGGAGTAAACATGATACTACATCATCTCCTACTGTGTCTACACCAGTTTCGCCCACGCAGGAGGCCCCTAGTACATCTAGCGCGCGAATGCTTATTACCATGCAACAATTGACGGCTGTAATGGATAACTCCATAGCAAATATTTTATCCAAAATGCCTACATATCAGAGAAAGCGCGATTGTTCTGTTTTAAACACTGAAGAGCAGGAGGGCGCTGATGATAATTGTTCTGTCATACCCTCACACCAATCTGAAGTGGCCATGAGGGAGGTTTTGTCAGATGGGGAAATTTCAGATTCAGGAAAAATTTCTCAACAAGCTGAACCTGATGTTGTGACATTTAAATTAGAACATCTCCGCGCACTGCTTAAGGAGGTGTTATCTACTCTGGATGATTGTGACAACTTGGTCATTCCAGAGAAATTATGCAAGATGGACAAGTTCCTAGAGGTTCCGGTGCACCCCGACGCTTTTCCTATACCCAAGCGGGTGGCGGACATAGTGAATAAGGAGTGGGAAAAGCCCGGCATACCTTTTGTTCCCCCCCCTATATTTAAGAAATTATTTCCTATGGTCGACCCCAGAAAGGACTTATGGCAGACAGTCCCTAAGGTCGAGGGGGCAGTTTCTACTCTAAACAAGCGCACTACTATTCCTATCGAGGATAGTTGTGCTTTCAAAGATCCTATGGATAAAAAATTGGAGGGTTTGCTTAAAAAGATTTTTGTACAGCAAGGTTACCTTCTACAACCCATTTCGTGCATTGTTCCGGTCACTAGAGCAGCGTGGTTCTGGTTCGAGGAACTAGAAAAGTCGCTCAGTAGAGAGACTCCATATGAGGAGGTTATGGACAGAGTTCACGCACTTAAGTTGGCTAACTCTTTTATTTTAGATGCCGCTTTGCAATTAGCTAGATTAGCGGCGAAAAATTCAGGGTTTGCAATCGTGGCGCGCAGAGCGCTTTGGCTAAAGTCTTGGTCAGCGGATGTGTCATCCAAGACAAAATTGCTTAACATCCCTTTCAAAGGTAAAACTCTATTTGGACCAGAATTGAAAGAGATTATCTCAGACATCACTGGGGGAAAGGGCCACGCCCTTCCACAAGATAGGCCTTTCAAGGCCAAGAATAAGTCTAATTTTCGTTCCTTTCGCAATTTCAGGAACGGACCGGCCTCTAATTCTGCATCCTCTAAGCAAGAGGGTAATGCCTCACAACCCAAACCAGCCTGGAAACCGATGCAAGGCTGGAACAAGGGTAAGCAGGCCAAGAAGCCTGCTGCTGCTAACAAAACAGCATGAAGGGTAGCCCCCGATCCGGGACCGGATCTAGTAGGGGGCAGACTCTCTCTCTTTGCTCAGGCTTGGGCAAGAGATGTTCAGGATCCCTGGGCACTAGAAATAGTTTCTCAGGGTTATCTTCTGGAATTCAGGGAACTACCCCAAGGGGAAGGTTCCACATGTCTCACTTATCCTTAAACCAAATAAAGAGACAGGCGTTCTTACATTGTGTAGAAGACCTGTTAAAGATGGGAGTGATACACCCAGTTCCAATAAAGGAACAAGGAATAGGGTTTTATTCAAATCTGTTCATAGTTCCCAAAAAAGAGGGAACTTTCAGACCAATTTTGGATTTGAAGATCCTAAACAAATTTCTCAGGGTACCATCGTTCAAGATGGAAACCATTCGAACGATTCTACCCACTATCCAGGAAGGTCAATTTATGACTACCGTGGATCTAAAGGATGTGTACCTACATATTCCTATCCACAAAGAACATAATCAGTTCCTAAGGTTCGCCTTTCTGGACAAACATTACCAGTTTGTGGCCCTCCCATTCGGGTTAGCCACTGCTCCAAGGATTTTCACAAAGGTACTAGGGTCCCTTCTAGCGGTTCTAAGACCGAGGGGCATTGCAGTAGTACCTTACTTGGACGACGTTCTAATACAAGCGTCGTCCCTGTCAAAAGCAAAGGCTCATACAGACATCGTTCTGGCCTTTCTCAGATCACACGGATGGAAGGTGAACATAGAAAAAAGTTCTCTGTCTCCGTCAACAAGAGTTCCCTTCTTGGGAACAATAATAGATTCCTTAGAAATGAGGATTTTTCTGACAGAGGTCAGAAAGTCAAAACTTCTAAGCACTTGTCAAGTTCTTCATTCTGTTCCACGTCCTTCCATAGCGCAGTGCATGGAAGTAGTAGGGTTGATGGTTGCAGCAATGGACATAGTTCCTTTTGCACGAATTCATCTAAGACCATTACAACTGTGCATGCTCAGACAGTGGAATGGGGATTATACAGACTTGTCTCCAATGATTCAAGTAGATCAGAAGACCAGAGATTCACTCCGTTGGTGGCTGACCCTGGACTATCTATCCCAGGGAATGAGCTTCTGCAGACCAGAGTGGGTCATTGTCACGACCGACGCCAGTCTAGTGGGCTGGGGCGCGGTCTGGGAATCCCTGAAAGCTCAGGGACTATGGTCTCGGGAAGAGTCTCTTCTCCCGATAAACATTCTGGAACTAAGAGCGATCTTCAATGCTCTCAGGGCTTGGCCTCAGCTAGCAAAGGCCAGATTCATAAGATTCCAATCAGACAACATGACGACCGTTGCGTATATCAATCATCAGGGGGGAACAAGGAGTTCCCTGGCGATGAAAGAAGTGACCAAAATAATTCAATGGGCGGAGGATCACTCCTGCCACCTATCTGCGATCCACATCCCAGGTGTGGAAAACTGGGAAGCGGATTATCTGAGTTGTCAGACATTCCATCCGGGGGAGTGGGAACTCCACCCGGAGATCTTTGCCCAACTAACTCATGGGGCATTCCAGACATGGATCTGATGGCGTCTCGTCAGAACTTCAAGGTTCCTTGCTACGGGTCCAGATCCAGGGATCCCAAGGCGACTAGTAGATGCACTAGTAGCACCTTGGACCTTCAACCTAGCTTATGTATTTCCACCGTTTCCTCTCATTCCCAGGCTGGTAGCCAGGATCAAACAGGAGAGGGCCTCGGTGATCTTGATAGCTCCTGCGTGGCCACGCAGGACTTGGAATGCAGACCTGGTGAATATGTCATCGGTTCCACCATGGAAGCTACCTTTGAGACAGGACCTTCTTGTTCAGGGTCCATTCGAACATCCAAATCTGGTCTCCCTCCAGCTGACGGCTTGGAGATTGAACGCTTGATTCTATCAAAGCGTGGGTTTTCAGATTCTGTGATAGATACTCTGGTTCAGGCCAGAAAACCGGTAACTAGAAAGATTACCATAAAATATGGAAAAGATATATCTGTTGGTGTGAATCCAAAGGATTCCCATGGAATAAGATAAAAATTCCTAAGATTCTCTCCTTTCTACAAGAAGGTTTGGAGAAAGGATTATCTGCAAGTTCTCTAAAGGGACAGATCTCTGCTTTATCTGTCTTACTACACAAAAGACTGGCAGCTGTGCCAGATGTTCAAGCATTTGTTCAGGCTCTGGTTAGGATCAAGCCTGTTTACAGACCTTTGACTCCTCCCTGGAGTCTAAATCTAGTTCTTTCAGTTCTTCAAGGGGTTCCGTTTGAACCTTTACATTCCATAGGTATTAAGTTACTATCTTGGAAAGTTTTGTTTTTGGTTGCTATTTCTTCTGCTAGAAGAGTTTCAGAGTTATCTGCTCTGCAGTGTTCTCCGCCCTATCTGGTGTTCCATGCAGATAAGGTGGTTTTGCGTACTAAGCCTGGTTTTCTTCCAAAGGTTGTTTCTAACAAGAATATTAACCAGGAGATAGTTGTACCTTCTTTATGTCCGAATCCAGTTTCAAAGAAGGAACGTTTGTTACACAATTTGGACGTAGTCCGTGCTCTAAAATTCTATTTAGAGGCTACAAAAGATTTCAGACAAACATCTTCTTTGTTTGTTGTCTATTCTGGTAAAAGGAGAGGTCAAAAAGCGACTTCTACCTCTCTTTCCTTTTGGCTTAAAAGCATAATCCGATTGGCTTATGAGACTGCCGGACGGCAGCCTCCTGAAAGAATCACAGCTCACTCCACTAGGGCTGTGGCTTCCACATGGGCCTTCAAGAACGAGGCTTCTGTTGACCAGATATGTAAGGCAGCGACTTGGTCTTCACTGCACACTTTTGCCAAATTTTACAAATTTGATACTTTTGCTTCTTCGGAGGCTATTTTTGGGAGAAAGGTTTTGCAAGCCGTGGTGCCTTCCGTTTAGGTAACCTGATTTGCTCCCTCCCTTCATCCGTGTCCTAAAGCTTTGGTATTGGTTCCCACAAGTAAGGATGATGCCGTGGACCGGACACACCAATGTTGGAGAAAACAGAATTTATGCTTACCTGATAAATTACTTTCTCCAACGGTGTTTCCGGTCCACGGCCCGCCCTGGTTTTTTAATCAGGTCTGATGAATTATTTTCTCTAACTACAGTCACCACGGTACCATATGGTTTCTCCTATATTTTTCCTCCTGTCCGTCGGTCGAATGACTGGGGTGGGCGGAGCCTAGGAGGGACTATATGGCCAGCTTTGCTGGGACTCTTTGCCATTTCCTGTTGGGGAAGAGATATTCCCACAAGTAAGGATGACGCCGTGGACCGGACACACCGTTGGAGAAAGTAATTTATCAGGTAAGCATAAATTCTGTTTTTTTAATTTGTGTATCCAGCAGGATAAGATAAGAACAGATCACAGCTTAGTAGACAAAAATGTCTTGCTTACAGGGAAATGAAACATACAGTTTTAATATAGTTTCCAATTAACTTCTATTATCACATTTGCCTTGTTCCCATAATATTCTTTGTTGAAGAGATAACTAGGTAGGCATCTAGTGCACTACATGGCAGGAAGTAGTGCTCTTGCAAATAGATACCATTCTTGTAAAATTGCGGCCCTATAATGCTCCAGAAATGGGCGGGCTCCTTAGCTTTTTTCCATGCGTTTCAACAAAAGCTACCAAGAGAATAAAGAACAGTTTATATATTTGTATTATTATTTTAACTGCTCTCTGTGTGTTACTTAAACAAATTATATACAATTTAAAGGGTCATGTAACCCAAACATTTTCTGTCATGATTCAGATAGAGAATACCATCTTAAACAACTTTCTAATTTACTTCTATTATCTAATTTGTTTCATTCTCTTGGTATCATGTGTTGAAGGAGCAGCTATGAACTACTGGTTTCTAACTGAACACATGGGTGAGCCAATGACAATCAGTTTATATATGCAGCCACCAATCAGCAGCTAGAACCTAGGTTCTTTGCTGCTCCTGAGCTTGCCTAGATAAACCTTTCAGCAAAGGATAACAAGAGGACGCAAATTTAATAATAGAAGTAAATTTATCTACAGTACTAATATTTTCTTTGTACTTACAAGCATTCTTGCATTTACCTATCCTACATAGGTTATATGTATTTAAAGTACATTTAATGCTGCAGCACACTTCTGGATGCTTACCCCGATACTAATATTTATACCAGAAGCTGAAGCAAACCTCCTTAAGTAATTAAGATTGGACCCTTTCTTTATTTTCTCTAAATTAGAAAGCTGTTTAACATTGCTTGCTCTATATGAATCATGACATTTTGGGTTTCATATCCCTTTAATTGTGTTAAACAATACATGAGGCGCAGACTAAATTATTTATTTCTTCTACAAGATACGACGAGTCCACGGATTCATCCTTACTTGTGGGATAATATCCTCCTGCTAACAGGAAGTGGCAAAGAGCACCACAGCAGAGCTGTATATATATATATATATATATAGCTCCTCCCTTCTCTCCACCCCAGTCATTCTCTTTGTCTATACTAGTAATAGGAAGAGGTAAAGTGAAAGAGGTGTTAAAATGATAGTTTTTAGTTTTCTTCAAGCAAGAATTTTTTATTTTAAATGGTACCGGTGAGTACTATTTTCCTCAGGCAGCATATAGAAGAAGATTTCTGCCCGGAGGTTGATGATCTTAGCAGATGTCACTAAGATCCATGTGGGTTCCCACAGAATGGCTGAGGAGTACTAGAGAAATCTTCAGTGTGGGGAACGTTTTCATGCTACAAGCATTGAGGTATGTTCAGTCATTTACTTCTGAAGAGACTGTGATATTTCAGAACTGGCTGACATAGTCCCAAAGAGGGAAGGGGCAAGCAGTAAACCTATAGACATAAGAAGGGGTACTACTGAAATCATGTGTATTTAATTTTTATCAGGGCTAAATGCAGCAAGAAATTATGGTAGCATGGTTTAGACACTGGGGCAGCATAATGGTTTTTATTGCAAAACGGTTCAATATAACGTGTTTGTACATTGTGCTGGGGGTTCACATGGCTATAATCATACAATTTAGAAATGCTTATTCACATGGCTAGTTCTACATCGCTTTACATGCGGTTGTTTAGGCTGAGAGTACATCGTATATGATGGGCGGGGCCTAATTTTCGCGCTTCAGATGCGCAGTTGATTTTGTCAAGAAGGCAGCAAACTTCAGCTTCGGTTGGGCCCAAACTGAGAGATTGTCTACCGGAGTGATATTGAGACGTTTGTCAGACCCCTGGGGGCAGGTAGGTGCCACAGCAAACGGTTTTATGTTACATTACTCATTTAGGGGGTTTAATTTGCACCTTGCTTGTGGTGCAATATCCGACTGCAATATAGGGTAGATATACGTTAAAATTGAACGTTTGTTAACATTTTTAAGCAGATTTGGAAAAATTGTGGGCTTTTTACTTCTTAAAGGCGCAGTACTTGTTTTTTTAATAAATTTGTTTTCATTATTAAATAAAGTGTTTCACGACTTTTGTGGTTATTAATAGCCTGTTCAACATGTCTGACATTGAAGAAAGTCAATGCTCTATGTGTTTAGAAGCCATTGTGGAACCCCCTCTTACATTGTGACCTTCTTGTACTGAAAGGGCCTTACACTGCAAAGAACATATTTTAGGTGATAAAAGTATGTCTAAGGATGATTCTCAGTCTGAAGAGAATCAGGTTATGCCATCCAATTCTCCCCAAGTGTCACAACCTTTAACGCCCACTCAAGCGACGCCAAGTACTTCTAGTGCGTCTAATTCTTTTACTCTGTAAGATATGGCTGCAGTTATGTCTACTACCCTTACTGAGGTATTACCTAAACTGCCAGTTTTACAGGGTAAACGCAGTAGGTCAGGTATTAAGGTAAATACTGAACCCTCTGATGCTTTATTGGCCATTTCCGATGTACCCTCACAGTGCTCTGATTTGGGGGTCGGGGAATTGCTGTCTGAGGGAGAACTTTCAGACTCAGGAAATGTGTTGCCTCAGACAGATTCGGACGTGATGTCCTTTAAATTTAGGCTTGAACACCTCCGCCTGTTACTCCGGGAGGTTTTAGCGACTCTGGATGATTGTGACCCTATTGTTATATCACCAGAGAAATTGTGTAAGATGGACAAATATCTAGAGGTGCCTACTTACACTGATGTTTTTCCAGTTCCTAAAAGAATTTCGGACATTGTTACAAAGGCATGGGATAGACCAGGTATTCCGTTCTTTCCCCCTCCTAATTTTAAGAAAATGTTTTCCATATCTGACACCATTCGTGATTCTTGGCAAACGGTCCCTAAGGTGGAGGGAGCTATTTCTACCCTGGCTAAGCGTACAACTATACCTATTGAGGACAGTTGTGCTTTCAAAGATCCTATGGATAAAAAGTTAGAGGGTCTTCTAAAGAAATTATTTATTCATCAGGGCTTTCTTTTACAACCTATAGCTTGCATTGTTCGTTACTACTGCAGCAGTTTTTTGGTTTGATGCTCTAGAAGAGTCTCTTAAGGTTGAGACCCCTTAAGCTAGCTAATTCTTTTATTAACGATGCCGCTTTTCAAATGGCTAAATTAGCAGTGAAAAATGCAGGTTTTGCCCTTTTATAGCATAGAGCGTTATGGCTCAAATCTTGGTCTGCTGATGTGTCAACAAAATCTAAGCTTTTAGCTATTCCTTTTAAAGGTAAGACCCTATTCGGGTCTGAATTGAAGGAAATCATTTCTGACATTACTGGAGGTAAAAGTCATTCCCTACCTCAGGATAAGTCTGTTAAGATGAGGGGTAAACAAAATAATTTTCATTCCTTTCAAAACTTTAAAGGAGGACCCTCTGCTTCCTCTTCCGCCACAAAACAGGAAGGGAATTTTGCTCAATCCAAGTCAGTCTGGAGACTTAACCAAGCCTGGAATAAAGGTAGAGAAGCCAAGAAGCCCACTGCTGCTACCAAGACAGCATGAAGGGGCAGCCCCCTAACCAGGACCGGATTTAGTAGGGGGCAGACTTTCTCTCTTTGCTCAGGCTTGGGCAAGGGATGTTCAGGATCCTTGGGCATTGGAAATTGTGACCCAGGGGTATCAGCTGCAATTCAAGGATTTTCTCCCAAAAGGGAGATTTCATCTTTCACATTTGTCTGTAGACCAGACAAAAAGAGAGGTGTTCTTACGCTGTGTAAAAGACCTCTATACCATGGGAGTAATTTGCCCAGTTCCAAAACTAGAACAGGGACAGGGGTTTTACTCAAATCTGTTTGTAGTTCCCAAAAAAGAGGTAACTTTCAGACCAATTTTAGATCTCAAATGCCTAAACAAATTTCGTTCAAGATGGAGACTATACAAACAATTTTGCCAATGATCCAGGAGGGTCAATATATGACCACCGTGGACCTGAAGGATGTGTATCTTCACATTCCTATCCACAAAGATCATCATCAGTTTCTAAGGTTTGCTTTTCTGGACGAACACTATCAGTTCGTGGCCCTTCCTTTCGGGTTGGCCACACCTCCCGGAATTTTTACAAAGGTGCTAGGGTCCCTTCTGGTGGTTCTCAGGCCGCCGGGCATAGCAGTGGCGCCCTATCTGGACGATATTTTGATCCAGGCGTCAACTTATCATTCTCACACGGACATCGTGTTGGCATTTCTAAGAACTCACGGTTGTAAAGTGAATATAGAAAAGAGTTCACTAGTTCCACTAACAAGAGTTCCATTCTTGGGAACTCTGATAGACTCGGTAGACATGAAAATATTTCTGACGGAGGTCAGAAAGTCAACGATTCTAAATACTTGCCGAGCACTTCAGCCGATTCCTCGGCCATCAGTGTCTCAGTGTATGGAGGTCATTGGATTAATGGTAGCGGCAATGGACATCGTTCCGTCTCAGACCACTGCAGCTGTGCATGCTCAGACAGTGGAATGGGGACTATGCGAATTTATCTCCTCAGATAAATCTGGATCAAGAGACCAGAGACTCTCTGGTGGTTGTCACAGGATCATCTGTCCCAGGGAATGTGCTTCCGCAGGCCAGCATGGGTAATAGTGACGACGGACGCCAGCCTCTTGGGCTGGGGTGCAGTCTGGAATTCCCTGAAGGCTCAGGGTGTTTGGACTCAGGTGGAGTCTCTACTACCAATCAATATTCTGGAACTGAGAGCAATATTCAACGCGCTTCTCTAGGGATGATAGAGGTTTCAAAGATAATCTGATGGGCGGAGGCTCACTCTTGCCATCTATCAGCAATCTATATCCCTGGAGTAGAGAACTGGGAAGCAGATTTTCTAAGTCGTCAGACTTTTCATCCGGGGGAGTGGGAACTTCATCCAGAGGTGTTTGCATCATTTATTTGTCAATGGGGCACACCGGAATTGGATCTGATGGCATCTCGTCAGAAGTACTCGTCTAGCAGTACCTTGGTCGTTCAACCTGGCTTATGTGTTTCCACCATTTCCTCTCCTGCCTCGTGTGATTGCAAGAATCAAACAGGAGAGAGCTTCGGTAATCCTAATGGCGCCTGCATGGCCACGCAGGACTTGGTATGCGGATCTAGTGGACATGTCCTCTCTGCCACCGTGAAAACTTCCATTGAGACAGGACCTTCTCATTCAGGGTCCGTTCCAACATCCAAATCTAAATTCTCTGCAGCTGACTGCCTGGAGATTGAAGCTTGATTTTATCTAAGCGGGGATTCTCTGAGTCGGTCATTGATACTTTGATTCAGGCTCGCAAGCCTGTCACTAGAAAGATTTACCATAAGATATGGCGTAAATATCTTTATTGGTACGAATCCAAGGGCTACTCATGGAGTAGGGTTAGGATTCCTAGGATGTTGTCCTTTCTCCAAGAAGGATTGGAGAAGGGATTATCAGCTAGTTCCTTAAAGGGACAAATTTCTGCTTTGTCAATTTTACTACACAAGCGTCTGGCGGATGACCCAGACTTCAGTCTTTTTGTCAGGCTTTAATCAGAATCAAGCCTGTGTTTAAACCTATTGCTCCACCATGGAGTTTGAATTTAGTTCTCAATGTTCTTCAAGGGGTTCCATTTGAACCCATGCATTCCATAGATATTAAGCTTTTATCTTGGAAAGTTTTGTTTTTAGTTGCTATCTCTTCTGCTCGAAGAGTTTCTGAGCTTTCTGCATTACAATGTGATTCGCCTTATCTTATATTCCATTCTGATAAGGTGGTTTTGCGTACTAAACCTGGATTCCTTCCTAAGGTTGTTTCAAATAAGAATATTAATCAGGAAATTGTTGTTCCTTCTTTGTGTCCTAATCCTTCTTCTAAGAAGGAACGTCTGTTACATAACTTAGACGTGGTTCGGCCTTGAAGTTTTACTTACAAGCGACCAAGGATTTCCGTCAAACATCTTCTCTATTCGTTGTTTAGTCTGGAAAACGTAGGGGTCAAAAAGCTACGGCTACCTCTTTTTCTTTTTGGCTGAAAAGCATCATCCGTCTGGCATACGAGACTGCTGGACAGCAGCCCCCTGAAAAGGTTACGGCTCTTTCTACTAGAGCTGTGGCTTCCACATGGGCTTTTAAAAACGATGCTTCTGTTGAACAGATTTGTAAGGCTGCGACTTGGTCCTCCCTTCATACTTTTTCCAAATTTTACAAATTTGATACTGTTGCTTCTTCTGAGGCTATTTTTGGGAGAAAAGTTCTTCAAGCAGTGGTGCCTTCCGTTTAGGTATCTGTCTTGTCCCTCCCGTTCATCCGTGTCCTGTTGCTTTGGTATTGTATCCCACAAGTAAGGATGAATCTGTGGACTCGTCGTATCTTGTAGAAGAAAAGGAAATTTATGCTTACCTGAGTCCACGGCCCGCCCTGTTTTTTTTTTTTAAGACAGAATTTATTTTACTTCAGTCACCTCTGCACCTTTTAGCTTTTCTTTTCTCTTCCTATACCTTCGGTCAAATGACTGGGGGTGGAGAGAAGGGAGGAGCTATATATACAGCTCTGCTGTGGTGCTCTTTGCCACTTCCTGTTAGCAGGAGGATAATATCCCACAAGTAAGGATGAGTCAGTGGACTCGTTGTATCGTAGAAGAAATCAATTTATCAGGTAAGCATAAATTTCCTTTTTGTAAAAACAAAAAATCCAGACCTGTTTATTCTTCCTGTAGCAAACCAACCACACCGATTTTGTTTGCACAAATTATTATTGTGGCTGGTTTAATTTTCCACTGAACATGACTGGTTTGTTAACTGTAGCGTGCAAGTAAAAAAAAAAAGTCAGTAATAAAACAGAAACTAAATCATATAAAATAAATAACAGGCACCTCTCATATTTACAAGTGGATGATCAATCTTTGCACAGGGGCAGTATAGGATTCAAAGTAATTATTGTTGGATGGTTTACAAATGTATACTGGTCAATAGAAACTTGGACCATTCTGATTGGCTGATTTACAAAAATCAGTTAAGCATAAAAACATGACATCCCACTTAGAAATCTTCTTACCAGACTGAAGTCAAAGTATTATTAGACTGGTAAGGGCTATGCATTAAAAAACAAAAAGCAATACACAGTAGCATTGATTATAATTGGAGTACTAATGACCAACATTGGTGTTCCACTATGTGCGCTAGAGCCATATGGCCTTGCATGAACACTGCTGTGGTTGTATTACCAGTGGCTGACAGCTCTACTTTTAAAATGAAAATACAACAATCACTTACATAGAAGAAGAGGGTCTCCAATGCTGAAGGTCTTCTCCACTTTTCTGACACTATTTTGACTCACTACTTTGCAGGGTCCTTCTTGATCTGTACCCTGACACAGAAGTATATTCTTGTATAGGGATCCTGCTTTGTTAGCATTGGCTGATTATTCAAAATCAGCCAACCAGAATGGCATTTGTTTCTATTGCTTGACTTTATCCTTGAAACCATCTAATAGAAATGGCCTTGAATCATATACCTCTCCTGTGCAATGGCTAAATACTTGTAATATGTGTATTACTTGGAGCTTAGTGCTTCCATTGAAATACATTTTAAGCACAACTGACCACTAATTGCAGTCATTTGCATTGCACTTGTAAATTGAATTTAAGTTTACGTGGTCATCACTCAAAATAGATCCCAAAAATCATGATTCTGTATAGCTTTATCATATAATGTAAATTTACTATCACTTTAAGTACACCTGAACTTTGGTGTTTCAGCCAATGAAAATAGTCTTCCTATTTTTAAAACCAAATCCACGTTTGGTTAGCACACTTAACAAAAAATAAGAGTTTCAATACATACTTTGAAGTATAAATATAGACATAAACATTTGAAAAGCTAGGGGAATGCTTACATGAAATTAGGTATGCTTTAAATACATATTTAGAAAGGAAGAGGAAAGATACAGATATATATCTTGGTATTGGTAGATTAAAGTGACAGTGCTTTGATGTTGTAATATGAAATACTTATGTATGCATAGCAAAACTGTGCTCTATGATATATCCCTTTCCTGTAATTTGTCTGAAAATGTAGATTTCTCAGTCGTGAAAAAGGAATAGCACCAGAAGATTAGCCTTGCCATATATCTGTCCATTAAGTTTCTAATCTCATCATTTCTGCTGGAGCCAAACAACGGAGATTTTGTTAATTTAATGACACTGCTATGCCCCTGTCTTCTCTAGACTCAAATTCAGATTGGATACCCCAAATAAAAGTGGCTGGTGGAGTTTGACCATTGAAAAATATAGCAAACAATGTCCTAATTATGGTTAGACCCTGCTGATATGATAATCTGTTGGAATACTACATAGATAAATAAATAAATAAATAAATGTAATTACAAGGTATTTACTGTCCATTAAAGGGACAGTCTATTCAAAATTAAACTTTAATGATTAAGATAGGACATGCAATTTTAACTTTAACTTTCCAATTCACTTTTATCATCAAATTAGTTTTGTTTCCTTGGTATTCTTAGTTGAAAGCTAAACCTAGGTAAGTTCATATGCTAATTTCTAGGTTCTTGAAGGCAGCCTCTTATTTCAATGCATTAGAGGCAGTCTTCAAGGTCTAATACATTAGCATATGAACCTCATAGGTTTAGCTTTCAACTAAAAATACCAAGAAAACAAAGCAAAATTGGTGATAAAATTAAATTGGGAAGTTGTTTAAAATTACATGCCCTATTTAAATCATGAAAGTATTTTTTGATCCCTTTAAAGGGACAGTCAAGTCCAAATAAACTTTCATGATTCAGATAGGGCATGATCCCTTTAAAGGGACAGTTAAGTCCAAATAAACTTTCATGATTCAGATAGGGCATGTCATTTTAAACAACTTTCCAATTTACTTTTATCACCAATTTTGCTTTGCTTTCTTTGTATTCTTAGTTGAAAGCTAAACCTTGGAGGTTCATTTGCTAATTTCTTAGACCTTGAAGGCCGCCTCTCATCTAAATGCATTTTGACAGTTTTTCACCACTAAAGGGCATTAGTTCATGTGTTTCATATAGATAACATTGAGCTCATGCACTTGAATTTACCGAGGAGTGATCACTGATTGGCTAAAATGCAAGTCTGTCAAAATAACTGAAATAAGGGGGCTGTCTATAATTACCTTGTATCTAAGCCTCTGCAGAGGTAAAACGTTTAATATTATAACTGTGTTGGTTATGCAAAACTGGGGAATGGGTAATTTAAGGGATTATCTATCTTTTAAAACAACTAAAATTCTGGTGTTGATTGTCAGTTTAAAGTAAAGATAAAGCAGTATTCCTAAAAATCAACCAAATAGACTATGCTAATGAGAGTATACAACCGTCCAAGAGTAAACAGTTAGAAAACCCTTTATCCAAACTGCTTAAAGGGACAGTCTACACCAGAATTGTTATTGTTTTAAAAGATAGATAATCCCTTGTTTACCCATTCCCTAGTTTTGCATAACCAACACAGTTATATTTATATATTTTTTACCTCTGTGATTATCTTGTATCTAAGCCTCTGCAGACTGCCCCTTTATTTCAGTTCTTTTGACAGACTTGCAGTTTAGCCAATCAGTGATGGCTCCCAGGTAACTTCACGTGCACAAGCACAGTGTTATCTATA
This sequence comes from Bombina bombina, assembly GCF_027579735.1. Classification (NCBI taxonomy): domain Eukaryota; kingdom Metazoa; phylum Chordata; class Amphibia; order Anura; family Bombinatoridae; genus Bombina; species Bombina bombina. The sequence continues at coordinate 594,302,281 of NC_069504.1, forward strand.
TGAAAAACATGAACTAACACCCTCTAGTGGTGAAAAACCCGTTAAAATGCATTCTTAAGAGGCGGCCTTCAAGGTCTAAAAAATTTGCATATGAACCTCCTAGGTTAAGCTTTCAACTAAGAATACCAAGAGAACAAAGAAAAATTGGTGATAAAAGTAAATTGGAAAATTGTTTAAAATTACATACTCTATCTGAATCATGAAAGTTTTTTTGGACTAGACTGTCCCTTTAAGACCGGAAAAGGTTTGGATTTTGGAATATTTGCATCCTTAACCCTTTTGTGACAGGGTTAATGTGTCTACATCGGAACAACTGTTCAGATGTAGACAAATTGAAACCACGCAAATGTGCACACGATTGCGAGATTTCAATTATTTGATCGCGTCTGGGGGTGTCCCTACAACCCTAGGAACGCCCTCCAGACCGCGATCAAATCCTGGAAGCACAGAAGGCTTCAGGACAGCCGTTAGCTATGAGGTTCTATTCCGTCATAACGTCTTTAAAGCCCAGTGTAATTATGACGGAATAGAACGGCATAACGGCATTAAAAGGTTAAAATGGAGCCAATTGTAAACAACAATATCTTATGTAATTTAGGCAATCATACATCATAATACAGCTACTACATGCAAAGGGAGCTTTAAATCATTTTTATATCATTTATATAAGTTTTTAATACTTTTGTATGCATAGTACCCACAGAAAGATAGCACAGAAAGGTAATACTTGTTTTAAATAAATATAGACTATTACTACCATTTTAGAACACACAAAAAAAGAAAAAACAGAGAAGATTGGGACTTACGGGCAGGGAAAATTGTAATTTTTGTTAATTTTATTTTTAAGAAAATATTAATCAAAAAGTTTGGAATTTAGAATGAGTTTGTATTTTGGAATTTCTGATTTAGGGATTTGTACCTGTACAAGGATATATCAAATAATTGCATGGCATGGAATAGCTTAATCACCTATATACATTAACATTTTGTTTATCATAAGTGCAAAAGTTGTACAATGCTTAGTAATAGAAACACCCTACATATGTTTTCACTGGTATTCCCATCGGTCTTGCTTGTTGTATTTGGGGGGTCCCTTAGTAGTTAGAGGGTGATTTTGTTGCTGCAGAGGGTCATTGAGTAGGTTTTCTTTTGTGATGTGATGTTTATTGTATGGTGGGAGTCACCTAGAGTGTTGCAGTTGTACTTCTGCAGTTTGCCAGTGTAAAACACCCCTTGTTCGTAATAAAACTAAGCAGTGAATTATACTTAATAGAAATCATTGCTATACATATTTATCATTTTAAAAGGATTTTCCTTTTTTTTTTTAACCTTATTTGTGCAGGGCCCATTATTTCCTGTCACTGCCTTATAAAGGGGCTGGGGTATCTACAGAAAGGCATATATAGCTTGATGTCAAGCTGTTTGCCATTTTTAACACACACTGTGCCTTTTTATGTTTACTTTGATTTAACATATTGTTTTTTTACTAAAGGAGCACTGTTTCATTACCCCTTTAAATAACATTCCAGTATAGGTAATTATTCTCTATCTCAGACATCCTCAAAATTGGCCCTCCAGAGGTTTTGGAACTATATTTCTCATGATGCTCAGTCAGCATATCAGCTGGCTGAGTATCATAGGAAATGTAGTTCCCAAAACCTCTGGAGGGCCAATTTTGAGGATGTCTGAGATAGAGAATAATTACCTATACTGGGATTACCTATTCTTTATGGTGAAGGGGCAATATCTAGAAACAAAATCATTCCACTGCTTTGTAAAACAAAACATTGTGTTTGGTACTTGATTGTAAATCATCAAATAACCACTAGATGGCAGCCTTGACCAAAGCCTTGCTTTCCTCTCATGATAAATAGTCTGTATAATTGTTTAAATAACTTGGTTACCCATCACTTATTTTTAATTTAATTTTTTTAACGTTTCACTCGTCTTCTTATCCTATTCCCTATCTACATGCTGTTTTGTTTTTATACTTTCCATTTTGTGTAATCTCTTGTCTGTTTTTACTGTTTGGTAGTTTTTCCTCTCCTTAAAATGGCAAAGGGGTTATACTGAAGAATTAGGAATCATTTTAAAAAGAATATGTCCATTTTAATTTGAGACTGCAATGCACTTCATTTCTGAGCTAGAAAATGTGCAGTGATTGGTGGCTAAACTTATATGCTGCAGTGCAACTCTAGATTGTGACTTTGTGAGGGCTACACATAAACAAGCACAGTTCAATAAGATAATGTTCTAACGGATTAAAACATTTTCTTATTGCAGCTTTATGTTTCTACTGTATATAACCCTCAACTGCCCAAAGAAAAAAGTAAAACTATATATATATATATATATATATATATATATATATATATATATACACACTTACACACACACACACACACTCTCTCACACAGGGTCAGTGCTAGGATTTTTGGCTCTACAGGCAAAGACACATTTTTCCACCCTTATCCCTGAAGAAATCATATACACTGCCATTACTGATTCTTAACAAAATGTTCTAGTTCTGTATTAAGCAGCTATAGATAACTATTTTATCTATAATGATAGAAAAAAACAGATTCCCATTATCACATAAAATTCTTGACTGTTAATCTAATTTATTATAACTATAATAAATGCAATGGTTAACTTCTACATGATTTAATGTACCAAAGTGGGGGTTGTGCACACCATAGCAAAGCAGTTCTCCATAATGAATCAGAGTGTTGGCAATATATAGAACACACGAACCTGGAGACAGGATGACCTCTTTTCTTTTTCACCTATAAACCTAGACTGATACTAGCACGTCTAACAGAAAATGTATCAAGCTGCAGACAGGCAAGTTCTCAAGCAGAAAACCCGTCCACCTGCAATCAACACTCGCAAATGTAAGACTCCAGAAGAGCTCTGTTTTTTAACAATGACCATACCCTTGGGCAACTAACTGCAAGCACTTGTTAATCAACACGAAGCAGTGATTTTGAGCTGATCTATCTGTGCCTCTTGGATAAGAAGCAGAGACTGCTTCTTAAATTTGTGGTTGCAGAGTCACTCTTGCAAGCCTGGAATGCACGTTGTCAGAAGCTGTACATTCATAAATAAAAGATACATTTAACAATAAATCACATTAACTTGCAGTTGAGTGCTGGCAAGTTTTAGTCAGGGGACCAGTACAGCTCATATTTATTTTGGACAAGTGCCACTGTATAGTAATATAGTACATGAGGTTGAAAGAAGACAGAAGTCCATTGAGTTCAACCTATTCCTACTTGAATTACAATAAAGACGCTGCTCATTGAAGTTTCATTACATTAATACATGAAAGCTAGAACTGTATCTTAACCATTTTTAAATGTATCTAAACTATTGACATTCACTACCTCCTTAGGCAATTAGCTCCACAATTTGATTGATCTTACAGGTATAAAATGTTTAAGTTGCTGGTAATTAAATCACCTTCCCTCTAGCCTTAAAATGTGACCTCACAAACAATTGCTTGGAATAAACAGAACTTCAGTGATGATAATGAACATTTGTACACTTATAAACACAACACAGCACTATATAATGTAAGGCATTGATACACTAATATACATGCTGCTCTGTATAATTAATGCAGAGTACCTATACACTGATAACATATATGCTGCACTGTATAATGATGAGGGTTAATACACTAAAAACAGAACAGGCTGCCTTGTATAATGATAGGTGCCTATACACTGATGTGAGCACTCTTTGTGCCACATATCTATACTCTGAAATAGTACGTTTTGCTGAATACACTTAAATACAGTAGCTATGCATGTAGAGTAGACAGATAATAGATGTGGTACTGCACAATTACAATGTAGACAAATAAATATATATCAGACTGTACATTAGAAGATAGTGTACTGATATTTTCCAGTTTATCAAAAGTTGGAGGATTGTCAGTGCTCCTACAAGTGTCCATCAACACCAGTAATAGCCATTAGGATTTGGTTGGAGGCGAGTCCCACTGCTGTTACAGGCGCCACCAACTTTTATGAAGACAGCTAATGTTTTGTAAAGAGATGTGCAGCGAGATCCTGATTTCTTTATGCTGCTATATAGTGTTTAACTTAATACACATGCACTTTAGATATGCAAAGGAAATACGAATCTGTTTTATTAATATTAAAAATAAGATGAGCCAAATATTGTGCATAATATTAAGGTTATCTCCATTTTTATAGGTGCTTTAAATCTTAATTTTTATAAACACATCATAAATATTGGCAAATGTGAAAAATAAAAGTTACATTTGCAGTCATGGTATATATGTGTATCTAACCAACCCCTGGGACAGCAAGATCTCACCTAAATAAGATTTAACTTACATGAAGTCATTAGTTGAGCTCATTAAATTAAAATCAATTCTTCATTATTCTTAATGCACCCTAAAATAAAGTATCAAGGTTCAAGGAGATCAAATCTATTTAACAAAAAATAAATAAAAAAAATCTGTGATACAATTTCTGTTCATTAACAAAAGTCAGCAATAATTAAAAGGATATTAAACCCAAATTTGTTCTTTCGTGATTGAGATACAGCATGCAATTTGAGGCAACTTTCTAATTTACTTCTATTAAAAAAAATGGAGTTCTCTTGCTATCTTTATTTAAAAAGCAGGAATGCAAAGCTTAGGAGACAGACCATTTTTGGTCCAGTACCTATGTAGCGCTTGCTGATTGGTGGTTAAATGTAGCCACTGATCAGCAAGCGCTATCCAGTGTTCTGAACCAAATCTGGGACGGTTCCTAAGCTTTACATCCATGCTTTCCAAATAAAGATAGCAAGAGAACAAAGAAAAATAGATAATAGGAGTAAATTAGAAATTTGCTTAAAATCGCATGCTATGGGGCCTATTTATCAAGCCGTCAACCGCAAATACACTGGAATTCAGCAGCGTAATTGCGGAGAGCTCGATTCACCTTAGTTATCAAAGCCTACAGACCGGCAAAAGTAGAATTTTGTGACGTAACATACAATCCGCCGGTCTCAGTCCGACACAGGTCGATGCTTATGTCATTACAGATGTTCCGAATGCAAATTTGGCACTATCTGACTACTTTTGCTAGTTATCAAATATCTACCAGGTACGCTCGCAGCTATTCCGGCCCAGCATACCTGGTTTTCAATCCGCTGCCCCTTACATAATGTTATTAACCCCTATCCAGCCACTCCCGGACCCCGCCGCAACTAAATAAACTTATTAACCCCTAAACCGCCGCTCCCGGAGCCCACCGCCATCTACATTATACTTATTAAACCCTAATCTGCCACCCCCTATACCGCCGCCACCTACATAAAGTTATTAACCCCTATCCTGCCGCTCCCGGAGCCCACCGTTACTGAATAAATGTTTTAACCCCTAAACTGCCAGCCCCCCACATCGCCATAAACTAAATTAACCTATTAATCCCTTGGTTAATAGGTTTATTTAGTTGGGGCGGGGTCCGGGAGCGGTGGGATAGGGGTTAAACAGTTTAGTATAGTGGCGGTGTTTAGTGACAGTATACAAATAAAGCTGGGAAAAAGCCGAAGAGCAGCGAGATTGATGACTGTTAGTCCGAAACGTTGCTGTCTATTTGTACTCCTGGATATGTAATAAAAGCTTGAAGATAACTCTATTGGAGTGCTGCTATTCATCTTTTGTTGGAATTTGTTTGCTGGGCTGTGCAGTGCCTAGCTATAGCGTGCACCCATTCTATAACAGTGTGAGCTGGACTTTTATGATTGATTGTTAGTTAACAATAGTCTGCTGCTCATCGCCCCCTACTTGGTGTGCGGTTTTTTGACAGCTTTTGTGTTAAATAAGGAGAGCGTATTCAGGTCCGCGGCAGCGATGTTAAGCGATCTTAGGCGAGCGTATTGGTGCCGTCAAATGCAAGTAAGTTGGCGGCTTGATAAATAGGCCCCTATGAATCATGAAAGAAAAAATTTGGGTTTAGCATCCCTTTAATATTAATGTGTGGAGAACCACTTGGCATGTTTTTATTTTCACTTGTTAATAGGCTATGCTTTTAATGTGAGCCTTTCTCCTCATATTTCAGCTACTTTCATGATTGATATAGGGCATGCAAATTTAAACAACTTTCCAATTCACCTTTATCATCAAATTTACTTTGTTTCTTTGGTATTCTTTGTTGAAAGCTCATATGCTAATTTCTAAGCCCTTGAAGGCAGCCTCTTACCTCAGTGCATTTGACAGTTTTTTTACAGCTAGACAGGGCTTATTTATGTTTACCTTATAGATAATACTTTGCTCAATCTCGTATAGTTACTTAGGAGTCTACACTGATTGGCTAAAAAGCAAGTCTGTCTAAAGAACTGAAATCAATTGGCAGTCTGCAGATGCTTAGATACAAGGTAATCACAGAGGTAAAAAGTATAATTATATAACCGTGTTGGTTATGCGAAACTGGGGAATGGGGAATAAAGGGATTATTACAAGAACTTGCCCAAAATACCAGAGAATTTTTAGCATTTTTGCTATCACTCCATTTAAACAGAAAAATGGAGCCTTATTTTTTTTTTTACCTGTTTAAATTATAGACAACCCAAGGCCCATATTGGTATATTTCATGCCACCATTTCACCGCCAAATGCGATCATAAAATCTTTAACTTTTTCACAAACTTTGGGTTTCTCACTGAAATTATTTACATACTGCTTGTGCAATCATGACACAAATGATTGTAAAAGCTTCTCTAGGATCCCCTTTGTTCATAAATAGCAGACATACTTGACTTTGCCATTGCTTTTCGGTAATTTGAATGCCGCTAATTGCAGCTGTGCACCACACTTCTATTATTACCGGCAGTGAATGGGGTTAATCAGGTAGCTTGTAAGGTTCATTTTAGCCATAGTGTAGAGATTACCCTCCCATCTGGCACCTCCCAAACAACTCTCCCCTCCCCACCCACACTCATCCCCACCATCTTAGGTACTGGCAGACAGTTTTATTTTTCCTGCAGTGTAGTGATTCTCTTAAATAATAGCTCTCTAACCCTCCCCTTCCCACTAATGGTGGCCATCTTTGGTACTGGTAGCTGTCTGCCACTGCCAGTACCTAATATATAAATATTTTTATTATATATATATATATATATATATATATATATATATATATAATTATTTTTTCTCTGTAGTGTAGTTGTCCCCACACCTTCCCCCTCCAGCGATTATTAGTTAGGGAAACCCCTACCCCACCATTCCACCACTTTTCTGTAGTGTAGCTCCCCATCCCTCCCTCTCCTTCAATTTTATTTCTCACCCTCACCTCCCACTGGCACCAGCAGATCATTATTACAGATGTAAAACACGCAGTGTCACTATCTCTAATGATCTGGCTTCATATGGGACCAAAGCACCGATCATGCTCCTTTTCCATATGCAGACAGATGCCTGCAGCTCATGGAAGAGCAGCTCTCAGCTGTCACTTGACAGCCGAGACTGCTGGAGCTTCTGGTGTTCTGTAATATTCTACTACTGTGTTACATTTCCCTACATACATCTAAATAACAGTGGAAAAATACGGATTTGTTTCATTAAAGGAGTGAACGTTTGTAAAAATTTATATTATTTTCTGTTTTAATGAAAAACATTCACTCATTTAATGAAACAAATCCGTATTTTGTCACTGTTATTTAAATGTACCCAGCTAGTGCCAAAATTAATCAAACAAATCTGTACAATAATTTGGATTATGAAGCCTTTTTTTGCCACTGTTATTTAGATGTCCCCCGTTAGTGCCACAATTATGGACATACCAGTTCTGTAATATTTGCCGACTGCGGCAATGAGCGCATGCGTGCTCTGTAGTGTAATTTGCAAGTTTTTTGTAGGCGGGTTCTGTAATATTTTTCGACTGCGGCAATGAGGGCATGCATGCACAACAGTCTTTGCAAATTTTTTGTAGGCGTGGCCTTAGGTAGGGAAACGTAACGCAGTAGGAGAATATTACAGAGCACCAGAAGCTGCAACATATATACTGTATATGTTATGCGGAAGGATGGGCTTCATACCGCATGACATATAATATATATATATCTATATATGTCATATAGGGTCAAGGGGTTAAACAATAACAATTTTGGAGTAGACTGTCCCTTTAACTGTTCCATTTTCCTTTTTATTTATTAGTCTTGTGCTATGCGAGGAACAGGAGAATGACTCCATTGTGATCTAGTTTCACCATTCTTATTAAATTTGTGAAAACCACTCACTCAATAAAAAACTGATTTAGTTTTTTTTTTTCAAAACAGACTTCAAGAGCCTTTGTAGAGAGCAAAATAAAACATTTTATTAATAAATGAATGTTCATTCCTTACTAAGTTTTAGAGGTTATACACATTGTAAATTGTGCACTGGGCAGTGACACAGAAACAACCCAAAGTATGATTAAGCAGTCACTGGACTTGTCCTACTCAAAAATAATATGCTGTTCTTTATGTTTTAATCTCTTTGTAGGGGTTAAACACATAGTAGGGAGCATTTGGTTAATTCTAAAACGCTATAATGGATTACAGCATTTTCTTATTACTCATTATGTCCCTTTAAGTGAATACATAGTTCTGAAAAAACAAAAGTTGTGTAAATCCTATTAGAACTCCCATGGGTTTAGTAGTAGTATTGGAAAATTCATATAAATGTCATTAATGTATTGTACCTCAGGAAATAATATTCCATAGCTTATTAAAGTCCCTGGCTGCAAATGCAATTTAACAAAAAGACAAAAAAGTGAGCTGTATGTGCTTTTGTGTCCCATTAACCAGCAAACTAATACTTTTCACATGGTAATTAATGTTGAAATGTCAAACTGATGGTTTTAAATGAAAGAAAACTGTATGGTTATAGAACATCAACCAACAAGGTTTTCAGTCATCAGTTTGTAGTAATGGTTTATATTCCTCTAGTGACTAAGAAAGAACAATGGAGTCCAGCATATCCATGGCTAACAATACATTGATATTAATTCATATTCCTCTGTTTTTAAGGCAGCCTCATGTTTACATGTGACTTGTGGCAGGTGACTGATATTCTAACGGTCTGGTAACACTGCTTAGTCTTGTTCCTCAAACAACATCGCTGGAAACTCCATATCACTGGACTTTAGAACAAAAGGTGCAAAATTAGGTGAACATTTGTATTAAATGGTAGGTGACTATATGGAGTGAAAAACAGAGAAAGACAATAAAAGAAAATTGACGAATGAGAGAGAGAGGATAAAAGGAAGGTAAGGAAGCAGTTAGAGAGACAAAAGAGTCAAGGGGAGGAGAAAAGAAGTAAAAATAGTTAGGTGGTCAGAGGGGCATAGGACAAAAAGGCTCTGATATTCAAAGGTTCTTTAGCTTGGAGATAAATTGCAGTTTAGAATTCACAGGGGCTGAACTCAATGAATATTCATAAGAAACTTCCAGCACTGAGAGATCTCTCTCATTTCTATATATGAAGTGGAGAGGAGACAAGCCCTGGCAATACAGCACTGCGTGATATGAGAGTTTTGTTACAGTTCTGTGTTACTTGAACAAATTAGGATCATATTTTGTATATTTCTGTTTATATTATACAAATTACATTGCACCTTGAATTTGTTGCATTGCAAACTAAAACTGAGAGCTTTAGAAAGTGGAAGAAAAAATGCAGTTCTAGGGAAGGGGAGTTCCCAGTGTGTCTGAAGCTCTCTCGCCAGCATTTTAACCCCTTAATGACCGGACCATTTTTCAATTTTCTTACCCTTAATGACAATGGCTATTTTTACATTTTCTGCAGTGTTTGTGTTTAGCTGTAATTTTCCTCTTACTCATTTACTGTACCCACACATATTATATACCGTTTTTCTCACCATTAAATGGACTTTCTAAAGATACCATTATTTTCATCATATATTATAATTTACTATAAAAAAATATATAAAATATGAGGAAAAAATTGAAAAAAACACACTTTTTCTAACTTTGACCCCCAAAATCTGTTACACATCTACAACCACCAAAAAACACCCATGCTAAATAGTTTCTAAATTTTGTCCTGAGTTTAGAAATACCCAATGTTTACATGTTCTTTGCTTTTTTTCCAAGTTATAGGGCAAAAAATACAAGTAGCACTTTGCTATTTCCAAACCACTTTTTTTTCAAAATTAGCGCTAGTTACATTGGAACACTGATATCTTTCAGGAATCCCTGAATATCCCTTGACATGTATATATTTTTATTTAGAAGACATCCCAAAGTATTGATCTAGGCCCATTTTGGTATATTTCATGCCACCATTTCACCGCCAAATGCGATCAAATAAAATAAATTGTTTACTTTTTCACAAATTTTTTCACAAACTTTAGGTTTCTCGCTGAATTTATTTACAAACAACTTATGCAATTATGGCATAAATGGTTGTAAATGCTTTTCTGGGATCCCCTTTGTTCAGAAATAGCAGACATATATGGCTTTGGCGTTGCTTTTTGGCAATTAGAAGGCCGCTAAATACCGCTGCGCACCACACATGTATTATGCCCAGCAGTGAAGGGGTTAATTAGGGAGCTTGTAGGGAGCTTTTAGGTTTAATTTTAGCTTTAGTGTAGTGTAGTAGACAACCCAAATTATTGATCTAGGCCCATTTTGGTATATTTCATGCCACCATTTCACCGCCAAATACGATCAAATAAAAAAAAGACTGTTAAATTTATCACAATTTTAGGTTTCTCACTGAAATTATTTACAAACAGCTTGTGCAATTATGGCACAAATGGTTGTAAATACTTCTCTAGGATCCCCTTTGTTCAGAAATAGCAGACATATATGGCTTTGGCGTTGCTTTTTGGTAATAATAAGGCCGTTAAATGCTGCTGTGCACCACACTTGTAATATGCCCAGCAGTTAGGGGTTAATTAGGTAGCTTGTAGGGTTAATTTTTAGCTTTAATGTAGAGATCAGCCTCCCACCTGACACATCCCACCCCCTGATCCCCCTGACCCCCCTCAAACAGCTCTCTTCCCTCCCCCACCTCACAATTGTCACCGCCATCTTAAGTACTGGCAGAAAGTCTGCCAGTACTGAAATAAAAAGCTTTTTTTTATTTTTTATTTTTTATACTGTCTGCAGTGATGGATCCCCCCTTACCCCACAACCTCCCTGATCCCCCCATACATTTCTCTAACACTCCCCTGGACCCCCTCTACATATTTGCCTCCATCTTGGGTACTGGCAGCTGTCTGCCAGTACCCAATTTGCCCCCAAATATGTTTGTTTTTTAACTTTTTATATAAAGCATTGGTTTTCTGTAGTGTAGCTGGCCCCCCTCAACAATCTACATCCCTCCCTTTCCCAGATCCCTTACTAAACTACAGAGATCAGCATTCATCTGTATGTTTTTTTTTTTTAAATGCACATTTTGCGTGTGCGCGCCCCCCCACCCCCTGGCCGCACCCGCCCACAATTGCAGACAATGTAAGATCGGTAAGAGAGGCAATATATTTCAACGGCAAACAGTATAACATGCCGATGGAAGCTGCTCCCACCCACCAACGTAAACACATGTTTAGCCATCAATGGCCGATGCAGAGAGGGCCACAGAGTGGCCCTTTCTGCATCGGTGGGTAATATAGGGGATTGCAGTGATGTCTCAATATTGAGACATCACTACAATCCCTTGTAAGCAGCTGGAAGCGATCATGATCGCTCCCAGCACTTCAAAAGGCAGAGGATGTACCAGGTACGTCAATTGTCACTAAGGGGAGTTTTTCCTATTACGTACCTGGTACGTCCTCTGTCATTAAGGGGTTAAACAAACTGGTCTCACTGATTTGTCTCACCAGCTGTATAGAGGCGAAGTTTGCTCAAGTTTCACAATGCACTACTTTAAACTAACAACAAAGTAAAATATACTAAAATATAGACAAAGGCAAATTAAATTGTAGTGAAAACATTTCAGTTTAATTTAGAATTGATGCAAACAGAGCCTTTATTTCAACCCCAGGGGTTCTCCAGTTACCTTATTTTTCCCATGTGAAATGCTCTATTCCAGAGAGATTCATTACTTTTTATGGAAGGCAGCTCATCTCTCTGGGATTTCCAGGTTCCTCCCCCTTTCTTAGAAAATTCAGTGAGTTCTGCATCTGTGAAGTCAGTACTATAATCAGAATTTGTAACATCACTAAATACACTGATGTACACAAAATAAAATACAAACTATAAAGTGCAAAGTTTAAATGTAATGCAATTTAATCTGAAGTGTAAAGTGATATAAAATAGAAAGCACAAAGTGTAAATGCAGCAGGACTGTCATGTCACGCAGTGTTATACTGCACTAGGCTTGTCTCTCCTTCACATACAGAAATGCAGGGAATGCCCCTTGGAGAAGTAAAGCAAAATTTGGCTTTTAAAAATGTCACTAGGGATCTCACAGTGCTAGAGGTTCATTTTAGAAAATCTCTCCTGAAAGAGAGATTTTGAATATCAGGGCCTTAGCGAGAGAAGATGAAAGTTGATGGTAAGAGTGAGATGCAGTTAGAGAGAAAGTAGGTGATGAGAGAGATAATGTGAAAGAAGGCTTCTTTATTGGAGGGTCAGGCATAAAGGAGTGATATCTAGTGATATCTAGAGATTGAGTATAAAGGAGAAATGTTTGTAAGATTACTGGCTATATACCTGCTTTTGTAAATTGGACTACTGACAATATACCCATCACTGTACATGGAATTACTGCTTATATGTCTGTCCTATTTTTCAATTATGGACAATATATCTACTTTCTGCATGAGGGATTACAAAATATATGCAACCAAATTCTGTTTATTGGATTTCAATTTATATACGTACCCTCATTATGTATGATTACTGGCTATGTACCTGACCCTTTACTCTGGAATATTGTATATGTATCTACAAACAGCATATAAAAATATCAGTGGTGGTAAAAGCCAGAAAGGACTCACACGCCCCTCCCCTAGGCCTCTAGCCTGTGGGTCCTTTCATTTGATGGCCAATAGTTTTAACCATATCCTCTGTTTTGTCTTTTTTAATGTTTGCTGATTATTTGTTATTCCCAGGAGTGAATTTAACCTTTACCATTGCCTTGTTTATATATAATCATAATTATTATTATTATTAACATTATCATTATTTATTTTTATAGTGTTGCGAAATTCTGAAGACGTGGGTACAAAGGTACGAGTATACAATGGCAAAGATTTGTTGACCTCTAGTGGAATTTATACCCACTTAGTTTTTGTTAAGAGATGCACGCAACCACCCAATGTTTGTGGTATGTGCACCTAGTCCAGTCTGTGAATGCAGTGAATTTATTCATATTTGAGTATATAAAATCTGTCTGTGTGTGTGTGTGTGCCCCAGCCTATTTCAATGTGTCTACACACAGAGAAAGTTTCTACTCCACCGAAGATCCATATCTCTTGGATATAGGATGTAGGTCTCGGAGTTTAGGATCTTAGGGACCTAACATTTATTGGGGTCATTTTTTTTTTTTATTGCTGATGTCTGTAAATCTGAATATTGCATAAGTGCTTGACCTAGATGAAACACTAGGTGTCTGTTATTGAGACACTAGTGCTTCCTGTTTGTCTTGTTTTTTGTCTGTTAACTTAATCACACAGCTTTTGTAATGCTCTAGTAACTTGTAGTAAAATTCAGCATCATTTTACAGATATTCCATATCTGTACTTAAAAAGTCATTCTGTGGATGGCTGATACTTTGGAGAAAAAGCTGAGGGCAGTGGTTTATACTGGGTGCTCGATATTCATTATGTCATTACTTGGGTTGCCTCTCAAAATAAAAACAAAATGCAGGTGATATAACAAATAATCACAAACAAATGTTCAACTGGTGTAGATTGGTTTGTGTTTCAAACCTACTCTCTTATTATGTTAGTAAAATGTTGCAAAATTATTACAGATACAAACGCAAGGATAGAATATTTTTCAAAATCCATGCTCCAGAATCCCTCAGCCTCAAACTGTAAGTCAATACTATTGGCTGATCACTTTCAATATCAAGAAATGTTTTCTTTTAGAGAAATTACAGTGGCAATTCAGCAACATGCGATTTTCAAGTAGACCATCCCTTTAAGAAAGTACTGATATAGGGGAGGAACTGCACCACAAAAGCAGCATTAAAAAGTTAATTGTTTTAACAAACTTTGAACATTTATTAAAAATACTTTATACATTGTTCACAAATGGCTAGATTACGAGTTTTGCATTATGAGTGAAAAAGCTTCATAACGATGCTTTTTCACTACCGCTGGTATTACTTGCAGGTATATCTGTCTTGCAGGTATATCTGTACCGCACACTTTTTTGGCCATAACGCAACGTAACTACCGTAGCGTTCAAAAAGTCTTTTTTCAATGGGACTTCCATAGCGACGGTATTACGAGTTTGCCTGTCCAAATAAAAAGTGAGCGGTACAGCCTATAACTACAAGATCCGTACCGTAAACTGAAAGTCAGTAGTTATGGCTTTTATGTTACAAAGCCGTAACATAAAACTCATAATTAAAGTGCTAAAAAGTAAACTAACACCTGCAAACACTAAAATAAAATTATTAACCCCAAATATGCAACTCCCGACATCGCCGCCACTATAATAAACATATTAACCCCTAAACCGCCCTACTCCCACATCGCAAACACTAGTTAAATATTATTTACCCCTAATCTGCTGTCCCGAACATCACCGCAACCTAAATAACTGTTATTAACCCCTAATCTGCTACCCCAAAATCACTGCCACTATACTAAAGTTATTAACCCCTAAACCTAACCCTAAGTCTAACCCTAACACCCACTAACTTTAACATAATAAAAATAAATCTAAATTAAAATTGCAATTAATAACTAAATAATTCCTATTTAAAACTAAATATTTACCTATAAAATAAAATCTAAACTAGCTACAATATAACTAATAGTTACATTGTATCTATCTTAGGTTTTATTTTTATTTTACAGGTAAGTTTGTATTTATTTTAACTATGTAGTTAGTAAATAGTTAATAACTATTTACTAACTACCTAGTTAAAATAAATACAAACTTACCTGTAAAATGAAACCCAACCTGTCTTACACTAACACCTAACCTATACAATTAAATCAATTACATTAATTAAATACAATTAACTAAATTTTAAAAAGAAATAAACACTAAATTACACAAAATAAATGATCAAATATTTAAACTAATTACACCTAATCTAATAGCCCTATCAAAATAAAAAAAGCCCCCCCCCCCCCCAAAATAAAAAACCCTAGCCTAAACTAAACTGCCAATAGCCCTTAAAAGGCCATTTTGCGGGGCATTGCCCCAAAGAAATCAGCTCTTTTACCTGTAAAAAAAATACAAACAACCCCCCAACCGTAAAACCCACTACCCACACAACCAAAGCCCCCAAATAAAATCCTATCTAAAAAAAACCTAAGCTCCCCATTGCCCTGAAAAGGGCATTTTGATTGGCATTGCCCTTTAAAGGGCATTTAGCTCTTTTTCAGCCCAAACCCTAAGCTAAAAATAAAACCCACCCAATAAATCCTTAAAAAACCTAACACTAACCCCCGAAGATTCACTTACAGTTTTTGAAGACCGGACATCCATCCTCAACGAAGCTGGGAGAAGTTTTCATCCAAGCGGCAAGAAGTGGTCCTCCAGGCGGGTAGAAGTATTCATCCAGACGGCATCTTTTATCTCCATCCTTCTGACGCGGAGCAGCTCCATCTTCAAGACGTACGGCGCGGAGCACCCTCTTCTGCTACTGAAGAATTTAGGTTCCTTTAAGGGAAGTCATCCAAGATTGCGTCCCTTGAAGTCCGATTGGCTGATAGAATTCTATCAGCCAATCGGAATTAAAGTTGAAGAAACCCTATTGTCTGATGCAATCAGCCAATAGGATTGATCTTCAATCCTATTGGCTGATCCAATCAGCCAATAGGATTGAGCTTGCATTCTATTGGCTGATTGGAACAGACCAATAGAATGTGAGCTCAATCCTATTGGCTGATTGGATCAGCCAATAGGATTTTTTCAACTTTAATTCCGATTGGCTGATAGAATTCTATCAGCCAATTGGAATTCAAGGGACACCATCTTGAATGACGTCCCTTAAAGGAACCTTCATTCTTCAGTAGCCTTCGAAAGAAGAGGATGCTCCGCACCGGAAGTCTTGAAGATGGAACCGCTCCGTGTCGGAAGGATGAAGATAGAAGATGCCGTCTGGATGAAGACTTCTGCCTGCTGGAGGACCACTTCTTGCCACTTGGATGAAGACTTCTCCCGGCTTTGTTGAGGACTTCTGCCCGCTTGGATGAAAACTTCTCCCGGCTTGATGAGGATGGATGTCCGGTCTTCAAAAACTGTAAGTGGATCTTCGGGGGTTAGTGTTAGGTTTTTTTAAGGGTTTATTGGGTGGGTTTTATTTTTAGATTAGGGACTTTGGGCAATGGAAAAGAGCTAAATGCCCTTTTAAGGGCAATGCCCATCCAAATGCCCTTTTCAGGGCAAAGGGGAGCTTAGGTTTTTTAGATAGGATTTTATTTGGGGGCTTGGTTGTGTGGGTGGTGGGTTTTACTGTTGGGGGGTTGTTTGTATTTTTTTTACAGGTAAAAGACCTGATTTCTTTGGGGCGATGCCCCTCAAAAGGCCCTTTTAAGGGCTATTGGCAGTTTAGTTTAGGCTAGGGTTTTTGTTTATTTTGGGGGAGCTTTTTTAATTTTGATAGGGCTATTAGATTAGGTGTAATTAGTTTAAATATTTGATAATTTCTTTTTTATTTTGTGTAATTTAGTGTTTATTATTTTTGGTAATTGATTTAATTGTATTTAATCAACCTAATTGATTTAATTGTAGTGTAATGTTAGGTGTTAGTGTATGACAGGTTAGGTTTTATTTTACAGGTAAATTTGTATTAATTTTAACTAGGTAGTTAGTAAATAGTTAATAACTATTTACTAACTAGTCAACCTAGTTAAAATAAATACAAACTTAGCTGTGAAATAAAAATAAAACCTAAGATAGCTACAATGTAACTATTAGTTATATTGTAGCTTGCTTAGGGTTTATTTTACAGGTAAGTATTTAGTTTTAAATAGAAATTATTTAGGTATTAATTGTAATTTTTATTTAGATTTATTTTAGTCATGTTAAAGTTAGTGGTGTTAGGGTTAGGGTTATGTTAGGGTTAGACTTAGGTTTAGGGGTTAACAACTTTAGTATAGTGGCGGCGACGTTTGGGGGCGGCAGATAAGGGGTTAATAAGTGTAGGTAGGTGGCAGCGATGTCGGGGGCGGCAGATTAGGGGTTAATGACTGTAATGTAGGTGGCGGCAACATTGGGGGTGGCATATTGGGGTTAATAAATGTAATGTAGGTGTCTGCGGTGTCGGGGCGGCAGATTGGGGATTAATAAGTATCATGTAGGTGGCGGCGATGTCGGGGGCGGCAGATTAGGGGTTAATAAGGGTAATGTAGGTGGAGGCAATGTTGGGGATTAGGGGTGTTTAGACTCTGGGTTTATGTTAGGGTGTTAGGTGTAAACATAACTTTTCTTTCCCCATAGGAATCAATGGGACTGCGTTACGGAGCTTTACGCTCCTTTATTGCAGGTGTTAGGCTTTTTTTTAGCCGGCTCTCCCCATTGATGTCAATGGGGAAATCGTGCACGATCACATAAAACCAGCTCAAAGCAGTGCTGGTATTTGGGTGCGGTATGGAGCTCAATGCTGCCATATTGCCTGCTAACGTCGGGTTTTTGCAAACCTGTAATAGCAGCGCTATAGGGAGATGAGCGGTGGAAATAACTTGCAAGTTAGCACTGAGCCGCTCATAACGCAAAACTCGTAATCTAGCCGATAGTTTTTTCACACTCAGTGGTCAATTTAACAAATGTTGGGAGAACATGATTTGCTATAGCGAATCATGTCTGCCCGACATCGCTAAATGCCGACAGCATACACTGTCTGCATTTAACATTACACAAGCATTTCTTGTGAAATGCTTGTGGAATGCCAACCCCTGCAC
The DNA here is from genome assembly GCF_027579735.1 of Bombina bombina. Classification (NCBI taxonomy): domain Eukaryota; kingdom Metazoa; phylum Chordata; class Amphibia; order Anura; family Bombinatoridae; genus Bombina; species Bombina bombina. The sequence continues at coordinate 594,320,336 of NC_069504.1, forward strand.
ATTCGCGGCCAATCGCAGGGTATGTCAATCATCCCGATCCTATTTTGCAACCGCTGCTTCTTAACTTCTGTTTCTGGTGAGCCAGAAACTACGGGGGTAGATAGCAGCATCCACTGCTTATTAGACTCAGTCTTTATATATGATTATCTTCACAACTATTTAGTCACCCTCTCTATGGACATTTATTGCAACATTCAATCTGATTTAATTAAAAAAGAAACAAAATGGATCTTTGAACTAAAGACATTACAACCCAATGGTTTAAATATTGACTTTGATATAGGTTGTTTTCTCAGAGATTAGAATTAATTAAGTCCAGTAATTTAAATTTAAATCTATTTTTGTTCCACATTTATATATTCCTAACGTTTTAATATCAAACAATTTTTGAAAATCAAACAATAGTCTGTAAATTTTAGCACATGTATATGTGGACAAGGGAAAGATATGCACAACTACTGTTTGGTTATTGTGCTTAGTATATCCCTTTAAGTACCATTATATATGTGTATATGTCTTGATATATGCAAACATATATTATATAATATTGTGATTGGTATAATTCCCCCTATTTTTAATATAATTGCTTTTATACGTATAGGTCTATTTAGTGTTTTTATAAAGATTCTTTTTATATATATAAAGGTTGTCTTTATAATAGTTTTATAACGATTAATTGGATGCACTGTGATTGATTTATTTATTTGTTTATTTGTTCATTTTAGTATAGCTCTTTGGTCTTGGTGATAATAAATTATGTATCGCTTCTGAATCATGATCATACATCACTGCATATCTTTGTTTTTACCTTTTGCAGCTGCCCTTTTTCAAATATGATCGCTACTATTGTATATAAATACTAATTGAGACAGATAAGGTAATATGTTGTATAGCAACAAATTTGCACTCATGAACAATGTATCATTATTGTGTTATTTTGTTACTGTTTGATCGCACACTTCCATTACTAACCTTGTCTTTAAATTGCAAGACACTCCTACTTATGGCACTCAACCAATCAACATAAAAGCTATAGGTATAAAAGGACCTACCACACTCTCTTCTGGAGCTTGACAAAGGCCCTGAACGGGCTGAAACGCGTTGCTCCGCCCACTCTGACGTTACGTGACGTAGTCATTACAGACCGGCTTCGATACTGTGAGAATCCCTGAGTGGAGCAGTTATCTGACATCGGCTTCTACATTAAAGAAACATCCGCTTCCACTGTTATCTTTCAGTGTCTGACCGCTGCTGCAGAGACCAAAACACGGTGTAAGTAAAATTGAACACCTCAATTTTGGTTCTCTGCTGTTCTTTTGATTTGGATTCATTGTCATTTCAGCTCCCTTCCAGCTACAATTGGCATTCGACATCTCAGCTGTTGAAGGAGTCTCTGATTTCGTTCCGATCTGGATCTAACCCATATTAACCCTTGAAGGCTTATGAACTTTCTTTGGATCAAGTTCTATTGTGTATTTCTGTTGTGTTTATGCTATTTTATATTTGATACTGCACTTATTTATTTATTTTTAATTGTACTAGCTGATCAGCTATATATTTTTTATCTGCATATTGTTTATTTATTTTTTTGATGTAATAAAAACATATTTTTTCACATATAACAAACGTTGTTTAAGTTATCACTAAGACCAAAGGTTGTTTTATAACGTTTTTTAACCAAGTAGGTCATATCACATTTATCCAATTTTTTCTATTTTCCAATTTTAGCAACAAATATTTTTTGTAGCGCCAGAGGTTTTAAAATTTCTTATCTTTTTTAAGGTAGTTATTTTTATCTTTTCTACATTTATTGCTCAGCAATGTTGGAGTTCTGTAATGTTATTTTGAATGTAATCATTTATTTTTACTTTTAAACAACCAATTCTCCATTTCTCCTTTAGCTATTTGTTTTTTGTTTTTGTTTTTGTTTTTAAATAAATGGTCATGCTGCACTCACAGAAGCTGTTAACAAAATCATTAAATAAAATGCATATTTTATGGCCAAACATAAAATAAACAGTTTCCAGTAAATAGGCAGAGGAATGTAGTATGTGATGGAAAAGTAGATGTCAAGGTAAAAAACGGTGGAGTTTTTGCCCCTGTGCCTTAAAGGGACAGTTATTGTTTTAAAAGATAGATAATCCCTTAATTACCCATTCCCCAGTTTTGCATAACCAACACAGTTATATTAATTTACTTTTAACCTCTGTGATTATCTTGTATCTAATCCGCCCCTTTATTTCAGTTCTTTTACAGACTTGCAGTTTAGCCGATCAGTGCCTGCTCCCAGATAACTTCACATGCACAAGCACAGTGTTATCTATATGCAATACATGAACTAACACCCTCTAGTGGTGAAAAACTGTTCAAATGCATTCTGAAAAGAGGTGGCCTTCAAGGTCTAAGAAATTAGCATATGAACCTCCTAGGTTAAGCTTTCAACTAAGAATACCAAGAGAACAAAGCAAAATTGGTGATAAAAGTAAATTGGAAAATTGTTTAAAATTACATGCTCTATCTGAATCATGAAAATTTATTTTGGCCTAGACTGTCCCTTTAAGTGGGATAATACTATCCTACAGCCTGCTGACAATGCCTGTACTACTAGCTAGTAATGGGATATTACTTTACTGTTTGTAGCATACCAAATTATATCAGGATATAGTTTTGCATTCAAAGTTATGATTTAGAGGTTTCAGTACACTAATAATATTATCAGCACAACTGAGACCTGGTGGGAGGATTCACATGACTGTGCAGTTAACGTAGAGGGCTATACTTTATTTAGGAGGAATAGAGGTAATAAAAGGGGTGGAAGAATTTGTATGTATATTAAACCTGACCTTAACACTACAATAAGGAAAAGATTTTGATGATAATGTAGAGACCCTGTGGTTGAAATAAAGAGTGGGGAAAAAATATTAGTAGGAACATGCTGCAAGTTCGCCCAACAATAGTGACATGGAAGAAACTCTACTCATAATACAAATAGGAAAAGGAGAAAATATATAGTTAGGAGCGCCTAAGGAATATAGGTCAATCCTGCTGCTAATACAGTTTATCCCCTCAAGAAAAACTGAATGTAATGCAAGAAAAACAAATGTGTGTAAAGCAGTGCTAAAAGCATGGATAGTGGTTCAATAAAACTGCAATGTATGTTTACAATAAAAATTAGGAAATTTAATGAAAAAATAAAATAAAATATGCAAGTGGGAATCTAATAACAATAATATATCCTGGTTAACGCATTTTGCACAGTATGGGCTTTATCAAGACATACTTACGGGGCGAAACGCATTGACCAGGACTTGCTGCTACTTTCAGTCAAACATTTTGGCTTTTATTTGAAGTCTTTATTCTGGATCTGAGACCTGTCACATCATTTTGTGACCCCGCTGCATTTTGACACACACCCACCCTGAGGAGTCCAAGAGGTCGCTGTTCCGATCAGCCAATGGAATGCAGGCTCAATCTGATTGGCTGATTGGATCAGCCAATCGGATTGAACATGAATCTGATTGGCTGATTGCATCAGCCAATCAGATTTTTCCTACCTTAATTTCGATTGGCTGATAGAATCCTATCAGCCAATCGGAATTAGAGGGACGCCATCTTGGATGACGTCACTTAAAGGAATATCCATTCGTCAGGTAGGTGTCGTTGGAAGAGGATGGCTCCGCGTCGGCTCGTTTGAAGAAGGCTCCGCTCCGGATGGATGAAGATTGAAGACGCCGCATGGATGAAGACTTTTATCGGATGGAAGACCTCTTCAGCGCCCCTTGGATGATGACTTCGGCTGCTCCGGATGTCCTCTTCTGTTCCATCAGTGGCCGGCTGGCTGAAGACGACTCAAGGTAGGGAGATCTTCAGGGGGTTAGTGTTAGGTTTTTTTAAGGGGGGTTTGGGTGGGTTAGAGTAGGGGTATGTGGGTGGTGGGTATTAATGTTGGGGGTTGTATTTTTTTTACAGGCAAAAGAGCTGATTACTTTTTAATGTAGAATAGGGTAGGGCATTTTTTATTTTATTTTGGGGGGCTTTGTTATTTTATTAGGGGGCTTAGATTAGGTGTAATTAGCTTAAAAATCTTGTAATGTTTTGTTTATCTTTGTTTTTTTTATTTTTTGTAACTTAGTTTTTTTTTAGTTTTTGTACTTTAGTTAGTTTATTTAATTTATTTAATTGTAGGTATTTGTAGTTAATTAATTTAATTTATTTAATGATAGTGTAGTGTTAGGTTTAATTGTAACTTAGGTTAGGATTTATTTTACAGGTAATTTTGTATTTCTTCTAGCTAGGTAGTTAGTAAATAGTTACTAACTATGTAATAACTATTCTACCTAGTTAAAATAAATACAAAGTTACCTGTAAAATTAATATAAATCCTAAAATAGCTACAATGTAATTATTAATTACATTGTAGCTTTATTAGGGTTTATTTTACAGGTAAGTATTTAGTTTTAAATAGGAATAATTTAGTTAATGATAGTGTAGTGTTAGGTGTAATTGTAACTTAGGTTAGTTTTTATTTTACAGGTAAATTTGTCTTTATTTTAACTAGGTAGCTATTAAATAGTTAATAACTATTTAATAAAAAATTGTACCTAGTTAAAATAAATTGAAATTTGCCTGTAAAATAAAAATAAATCCTTAAATAGCTACAATATAATTATTAGTTAGATTGTAGCTATATTAGAGTTTATTTTAAAGGTAAGTATTTAGTTTTAAATAGGATTAATTTAGTTAATAAGAATAATATTTATTTAGATGTATTTAATTAATATTTAATTTAGGGGGGTGTTAGGGTTAGGGTTATTTTTAGGTTTAGGGGTTAATAATTTTATTATAGTGGCGGCGGTGTAGGGGGGGCAGGATAGGGGTTAATACATTTATTTAAGGTGGCGGCGGTGTAGGGGGGCAGGATAGGGGTTAATAGGTATTATGTAGGTGGCGGTGGGGTCCAGGAGAAGCGGTTTAGGGGTTAACATATTTATTATAGTTGTGGTGGGGTCCGGGAGCGGCAGCTTAGGGGTTAACATATTTATTATGGTTGCGGTGGGGTCTGGGAGCGGCGGTTTAGGGGTTAACATATTTATTATAGTTGCAGCGGGGTCTGGGAGTGGCGGTTTAGGGGTTAACATATTTATTATAGTTGCGGCGGGGTCCGGGAGAGGCGGTTTAGGGGTTAACATGTTTAATATAGGTGGCGGCAGTGTAGGGGGGCAGATTAGGGGTGTTTAGACTCGGGGTACATGTTAGGTGTACACACTTCCCATAGGAATCAATGGGATATCGGGCAGCAGTGAACATAAGCTTTCACTATGGTCAGACTCCCATTGATTCCTATGGGATCCGCCACGTCCAGGGCGGCGGATTGAAAACCAGGTACGCTGGGCCGGAAAAGTGCCGAGCATACCTGCTAGTTTTTTGTTAACTCCCAAAAGTAGTCAGATTGTGCCAAACTTGCATTCGGAACATCTAGAGTGACGTAAGAATCGATCTGTGTCGGACTGAGTCCGGCGGATCGTTGCTTACGTCACTAGATTCTACTTTTGCCGGGCTGTAGTGCTTGATAACTACAGCGAATCAGCCTCGCCACAAATACGCTGCAGAATTCCAGCGTATATGAGGTTGACGGCTTAATAACTAGAGGCCATTGTCTGAAAACACACCATTTGATGATCAAGGCCACATTGCCCCTTATCATATGTAGTATCCATTTGTTAACAGTTTGCTAACATTTTGTATATGCTGAGATTTTAAACGCCATTCCTTTTTTTTAACTGTGTATACTTATTTGAATATTTTGGAAGACATCCCTATATCGATTGCAATATATTATTGTTATTAGATTCCTACTTGCATATTTTATTTAATTTTTTCATAAAATTTCCCAATTTTTTATTGTAAACTTACATTTCATTTTTATTGAACCATTATCCGTGCTTTTAGCGTTGCTTTACACACATTTGTTTTACTAGCAATACAAATAGGAAAGGCTTATAATAATACCAGCGCTGTAATCATGGGAAGTTTTAAATACCCCAAAATAAATTGTAGCAGTGAAACTAACAATACAATTATACAATTAAGGGAGACAATTTTTTTTTTTAAATATGCTTAAAGACAATTTCATGTCACAATTAATAAAGCAGACAAGTAGACATAAAGCTAAACTGGATTTAGTGCATAAATAATATTAAACATAGAATTCAAATAATATTTAAATAACAATCTGCAAAATTACAAGTTGTGCGCTAAACCGTATGCGTAAATAACGCAAAAAAATTAATGGTATCGCACTCTCCATAGCGCTGCCATTAAAAGTTACTGAAAAACCTTCTCTTTTTGTGCGGTATGGTGCAATAATCTCCATACCGCACAAAACCCAAGCCCTGACTTGACATGCTCGTGCGCGTTTTCTCCCCATAGACATCAATGGAGAGAAAGTGTTAGAAAAAAACTAACACCTGTGTCACGGATACCAGACAGCTAAGGCTACCCCCAACCCCCCTACAACCTCACCCCTGTTTCTCAGTGGTTTTGGGCTCCTCAGAGCAACCACAATCTCTGGAAGCTTTTGTTTGCTTGTGTTGTGAAGAGCTGGTGTATGACCAGGTAAACCCTCCTAGTCTGGCCGGGCTCCTGGAACTCCCGGTCGGCCACAGGACAGCAGGACACCCGCTAAATTTACCCCTGGTCGCTCCAGCAGCCCTTTGCCCCAGAGCTCCGCTCTTTTGGGGATTGGTAGCCCCTAGGGAGGACAAGAGCTGTGGCAATTATCAGAGGGGAGCTCCTTTGGGAACTGGGGTTTTTGGACACCCCTAACCCCATAACTTCAACGGACTGTAACTCCGGTCCCCAGTAACAAATCATGATGATTTTTGGACGGTGGCATCTGAGCTTTAAAATGACACCCTGGAAGTGCCGCCGCTCCACTGGGATCACCCCAAAACCGCCACCCCTAGGTATTGGGATTATGTGAGACTGTGGCTCTTATGGAGGTGCCGGGCTGTCTGGAGGGGCGGGAATGGCAGTAAAACTGTGGCATTGTCTTCTGTTCTTATCAAGATGAGCTGTCTGTATAAAAGGAATGTGTGTTTTAAATAAAATCAGTTCTATTTTCACCAAAATGCTAGTCTGTCTAGATATTTGGGTGGGCCCCAGCTAGAATCACTTTCCTGGGCTACATAGCAGCCTGTTCCAGGCAGAGGAAGTACCCTCAGGCAGAGCTACCCAGTCTGGGTAGCCGGAGTCTGCCACAGGGTGGGACCCTGAATACCGGGGCTGTCGGGCATCAGGGGTGGCTACAGGCTGTGTTCACTTGCCAGCTACATAGCTGCAGTCAGCAGGGAGGAAGCAGGACCCGTTTGGCGGAGCTACCCAGTCTTGGTAGCCGGGGTATCTGTCACAACCTGTGTTCACGGAATGGCGATCGCTGCAATGCTATCCCCATTTATGTCTATGGGAAAAAAACACCCTAACATAAACCCCTAGTCTAAATACCCCTAATCCGCTGCCCCCGACATTGCCAACACTAAATAAAGTTATTAACCCCTAAACTGCCGCCCCCGCATCACTAACACCTAAATAAACCTATTAACCGCTAAACCGCCAGCCCTCCACATCGCTACTACTAATATTAACCTATTAACCCCTAAACCGTCGGCCCCCACATCGCTAAAAATAAAATAAAACTATTAACCCCTAAACCGACATCCTCCCACATCGCTACTAATAAAATAAACCTATTAACCCCTAAATCGCCCCCCCCCACACACATCGCTACTAATAAAATAAATAAATCTAAAATTACAAAAAATAAAAAAGTCTAAAATTACAGAAAAAAATAAAGCAAATGATCAAAAATTAAAAAATTAAACTTAATCTAATACCCCTATAAAAATAAAAAAAGCCCCCAAAAATTAAAACACACCCAAATCTAACACTAAGCTACCAATAGCCCTTAAAAGGGCCTTTTGCCGCCCAAAGTTAAACAGCTTTTTACCTCAAAAATACAAATTAACCCCAACAGTAAACTCCCCAACCCACCAAACCCCCCAAAATAAAATAAAACTAACACTAAAAAAACCTAAGCTACCCATTGCATGAGCATGGGCAATCAGCTCTTTTGCAGCCCATTAAAATAAAAAATCCCTAATCTAAGGCTTCTACCCGTCTGGAGGACCACTTCTGCCGGCTTGGATGAAGACTTCTCCCGGCTTCAGTGAGGACTTCTTGCCGCTTCGCTGAGGACTTCTCCCGGCTTCTTTGAGGATGGATGGCGGCTCTTCAAAACTGTAAGTGGATCTTCAGGGGTTAGTGTTAGGTTTTTTAAGGGTTTATTGGGTGGGTTTTATTTTTTATTTTTAGGTTAGGGTTTGGGCAGCAATAGAGCTAAAGAAAGTTTAGTTTAGGCTAGGTTTTTTTTTATTTTTTTTATTTTGTGGGGACTTTTTTTATTTTGATAGAGCTATTAGATTAGGTGTAATTAGTTTAAAGATCTGATAATTTGTTTTTTATTTTGTGTAAATTAGTGGGGGGGTTTTGTGTTTTTTTGTAATTTAGGTAATTGTATTTAATTTATGTAATTGATTTAATTGTAGTGTAAGGTTAGGTGTTAGTGTAACTCGGGTTAGGTTTTATTTTACAGGTAAATTTGTATTTTTTTTAGCTAGGTAGTCAGTAAATAGTTAATAACTATTTACTAACTAGTCTACCTAGTTAAAATAAATACAAACTTAGCTGTGAAATAAAAATAAAACCTAAGCTAGCTACAATGTAACTATTAGTTATATTGTAGCTAGCTTATGGTTTATTTTATAGGTAAGTATTTAGTTTTAAATAGGAATTATTTAGATAATGATAGTACGTTTTATTTAGATTTGCAAAGGAAACTAAATTTAAATATTGGTATGGAAATACATGCATTTTGAGAAATATATCTGCAAATGTGATGTCAAATATGTAAAATAAAATATATTTTAGAATTTATTTTATTGAAAACACATTAACATCTAGTTTGAAAATTCCTTAAAATATGAAATAGCAAAGTCTCCTAACAAAACAGTGGCTACATGAAGAATTATATAGGCTGTAAACATAACTGTATCATTTTCCTAGTACTGTACAAAATAATGCATTCATTATTTTCATTCTGTATAATCTCTACAGAACTATAAAAAGGTATATTACGGAGTGATATTCATTTATTTATTTTTTTCTGACTATTTCTTGTTAGGGAAATGAACATTGAACAAATATAACATAAAATAATTTGCATCTTTTACATTATTAATGAGCAATTTCTCAACCATAATGGAATGATTCCATCATCTATAGTTCAGAGGTTTAATAATATGAAAAGCACAGACACAGCTCATTAGAGTTAGGAATAACATATTATATCTCAGTTGCTTCATGGAACTGAAACTCAAAATTAATAGCAGCTTTCACAGGCATCTCAATAAACTGTGCCTGGAACTGACTCTCCAGATCCTGAAGCGTCTCCAAAGTCTTTGTTTTTTTTTATGCCGCTTATTCTTCAAAATCCCTTTATTTCTTCATTCTTAGTGAATAGTTTTCTTAGAGCAGCAAATAATAGACACTGAGGGGCCTATTTATTATGGTGCGAGCAGACATGATCCATTATTGCGGACCATGTCCGCTGCACATCGATAAATGCCGACAGCATACGCTGTCGGCATTTATCATTGCACCAGCAGTTCTTGTAAACTGCTGATGCATAACTGCCCCCTGCAGATTCGCAGCCAATCGGCCTCTAGCAGGGGGTGTCAATAAACCTGATTGTATTCGATCGGGTTGATTTCTGTCAATTTCTGTCTGCCGCCTCAGAGCAGGCGGACAGGGTATGGAGAGCTTGATAAATATACCCCTGAGTGTCTTGAATGACTATTGCAGCCTTAGTGAGACTACAGATTTAACTGTCTATGGTACTATGTGGTATTGTAAACTGATCTAAACTAAGGTAGTAGCGCGGAATCTGCTTCTGCCCAGTAATCTTATCATTTCAGCTCTGTTGGTAATTTATATCCCAGGCTTCTCCCACATTTTATCTACAATAAGGATAACTTTCTTGGGCAAGTAATGCTCCTTCCTTCTCACTGTTTCTTCTGAAAGGAGCTCACTTTCACCATTCTGTTTAACTATATACTCTGTCAATTTTTCTGTCCTGAACTACTTAAAGGGGCAAGATTAAAATTTTGTTTACAGTGTACAGTTTAAAAAACGTTCCAATTTACTTTTATTGTCAAATTTCTCTCTTTTGATATGATTTGTTGAAAGTTGACTTCTTTTCATGACAAAATACCTAGGTAGGCTCATATGCGTAAACATGTCTTGTTGTTGCAAATTCCACTGCCATAAAGTGCTCATTTATTTTCTAACATTGTTACAAACACCAGTTCCATACAGAGTTAGAGATGCGTGCACACTCCTGAGTCTACCTATCAATGCTCTCATCAAAAGAATTCTAAGCGAAAGAGTTAATATCATAACATACTTAAATTGTTTTTTTTTTTTTTTACTTGTAAGCAATTTTCTAAACTGAGGAGTGTGCAGTTTTATTCTGCCTGTGCTGAATGATAAAGTATAGGGTTATTACAGAAAACACTGCTTCCCACGAACCTAGTCAATCTGTAACACTTTATTTTAATAAAGTATAATTCAAATGTAATGTAACTTTTAAAACGAAAATTAAAAAGGGAAAGGATGGATAGGCTAGATTATACAGGGAGAGTAACAGGCTGGGAAATGGTTATGACAAGTTATGTCATTAGCAAGAACTCCCTACATCATTTTTAATGTGCTCAAAATCTCACATCTAGGGGTCAATTTATCAAGCTCCGTAGGGACTCGCACCGGAAACAGAAGTTATGAAGCAGCGGTCTTAAGATCGCTGTTCCATAACCTGTCCGCCTGCTTTGAGGCAGCGGACAGAAATCAACCCAATCAAATATGTTTGGGTTGATTGACATCTGCAGGGGGGCGGCATTGTACCAGCAGTTCACAAGAACTGCTGGTGCAATGATAAATGCCGACAGTGTATGCCGTCGGCATTTATCGATGTGCGGCGGACATGATACGCTACATTGTACCATGTCCGTCCGCACTATAATAAATAGACCCCCTAGAATCATATGTATAAATCAAAGTAAGAGATACAAAAGAGTATTCACCTCCTATCTACAGGGAACAGCTGATAACTGCAATGTAGAAGTGTAAAATGAATAAAAGGTTCATCTAGCATTGGGTATTAAATCCACCACTGCTTAAAATACTTTTAAGGTTTCACATTATAGGTACAAACATTGTACCTATCTGGAGTGTCACTGAACGATTTATGTAAAGATTCACAAATATATAAAGTATCACAGGAACCAATGATTCAGAATCTGATATTTTTAGTTGCCAGTACACATCTGCGTTTTGCATACATTATTTATTTATGCAAATCTAAAAAAACGTATCTTTTAAATTGGAGTCGATGAAATATCAATCAGAACAGCTGCATGGTGTCTCTCACCTTTAATAAAAAGTTAGGGATATTTCCATGGGGATAACATGTTAGCTGTTATTATGAATTTAGAAAATAAATTGTTTGGGTCTCCTGCTATATATTGCAACACTAGCCAGAAGATATCAGTGTCCTCTCTCCAATTCTCTAGAGATTTACAAACACAATATAAATAGAAAATGTATTAGACCCCCAGATCATACGCATTCCCCCTGAAACTCCCTGATGCCAATTATTTTCCAAAATTAATCAAGAGATCTAGTACATGGCTTATGCAAACCCACCTAACAGATTTATGCCCAGATTGCATACACGTCCAATTCAGCCACTTATCCAAATTATGTACCCAAATTAGACCACCAATCATATGCATGACCTTTGCAGCCCTCTCACATGCCAGATATATTACTACCTTAGATCATATCAGTGGACCTTATAAGTCCCCTGTGCCTGTTATATGCCCAAAATAAACCTAATATTGTATGCATTGCCACTGGAACTCCTCGTCAGCTACAGTGTATACCCAAATTAGACTTAAAGGGACAGTCTACACCAGAATTCCATAGTGCTGGTATTATGAGTTTGCCTGGGAGGCCAAAAAGTGAGCGGTACACCCTATAACCACAAGATCCGTACCACCATCTAAAGTCAGTAGTTATGAGTTTTATGTTACAAAGCTGTAGCATAAAACTCATAACTAAAGTGTTAAAAAGTACACTAACACCCATAAACTACCTATTAACCCCTAAACTGAAGCCCTCCCGCATCGCAAACACTAAAATAAAATTATTAACCCATAATCTGCCACTCCGGACATTGCTGCCACTATTAAAATTTATTAACCCCTATTCCGCCGCTCCCCGACATCGTCACCACTATAATAAACCTATTAACCCCTAAACCGCTGCCCTCCCACATTCACAAACACTATTTAAAGATTATTAACCCCTAATCTGCCGTCCGCCCACACCACCGCTATAATAAACCTATTAACTACTAAACTGCAAGCCCCCACAACGAAATATACTAAATTAAAATATTAACCCCTAAACCTCTGGCCTCCCACATCACTACATAAATATATTAACCCCGAAACCTAACCCTAACGTAACCCTAAGCCTAAGTCTTACCCTAACCCTAACACCCCCTAACTTAAATATAATTAAAATAAATCTAAATAAACCTTACAATTATTAACTAAATAATACCTATTTAAAACTAAATACATACTTACCTATAAAATAAAACCTAAGCTAGCTACAATATAACAAATAGTTATATTGTAGATATCTTAGGTTTTATTTTTATTTCACAGGTAAGTTTGTATTTATTTTAACTAGGTAGACTAGTTAGTAAATAGTTATTAACTATTTACTAGCTACCTAGTCAAAATAAATACAAAGTTACCTGTAAAATAAAACCTAACCTGCCTTACACTAAAAACTAGCATTACAATAAAATAAATTAAATTAATAAAATACAATTATCTAAATTACAAAAAAAAATAAACACTAAATTACACAAAATAAAAAATGAAATTATCAAAAATATAAATGAATAGCCCTATCAAAATAAAAAAAGCCCCCCCAAAATAAAAAACTTGAATGTAAAGCAGCATAACTATAAAAAGCTGACACGAAAATTTCACCTGAAAATCTCTTTGTAAAAAGGGAAGATATTTTACCTCAAAATTTCTTCAGCTCACAAGAATAAGTGCTCTACGAACAGTTATACTTAAGCTGCTGTCCAGCTGCAAGTTGAAATAAAAAAAATCAGCAGTGCTTAGGTCTTTTTTGCTTTTCTGTGACCTCATGAGGTTTCACTGAAATCTTGTGAGATTTCATTGTAAACTTCATTATATTAAATAAGAAAATAACATGACTGTGCCTGCACATACCAGATGCACATTCGCTTGCAAGTCCTGGGACTAGCATCCTGGGGCGCGATCCAATATACGGCGCAGGTTTTGGCGCAAGCGAGGGAACCCGCGCCGCCCGTAATTTCACCTCGCACATCAGGGTATTACATATACCACGCCGGCAATTCCTAAAGTGCCGTAAGTCTGATAAACTAGGGATGTCCAGAAATAAGCATAACTTAGAAACTGCCGGCGCCTAAGAAAAGTAAAGGAAATATAAAATTTCCCGTAAAAGTCTAACCTGCCTCCCAAAAATAGCCCGACACGTAAAACCCCTATATCCGCAATCCCCCCTCTTACTACTACTAATAAATATATTAACCCCTAGACCGACAATCCCCCACAATGCAATAAGCCTAATTATTAACCCCTAAACCGCCATAGCCCACACCGCAATTAACCTATTTAAGTATTAACCCCTAAACCGCCATAGCTCACATAGGCTATTAAATGTATTAACCCCTAATCTGCCGCCGCCAACGTCGCTGCCACTATAATAAAGTTATTAACCCCTAAACCTAAGTCTAACCCTAACCCTAAAACCCCCCTAACTTAAATATTATTTTAATAAATCGAAATAACTTTATTATTAACTCAATTATTCACATTTAAAACTAAATACTTACCTATAAAATAAACCCTAAGATAGCTACAATATAATTAATAATTACATTGTAGCTATTTTAGGATTTATTTTTATTTTACAGGCAACTTTGTATTTATTTTAACTAGGTACAATAGCTATTAAATAGTTAATAACTATTTAATAGCTACCTAGTTAAAATAATTACAAATTTACCTGTAAAATAAAACCTAACCTAAGTTACCATTACACCTAACACTACATTATCATTAAATTATTTAAATAAATTAACTACAATTAGCTAAAATTAAATACAATTAAATAAAATAAACTATAGTACAAAAACCCCCCACTAAATTACAGAAAATAAAAAAAAAATTAAAAGAAGTTTAAACTAATTACACCTAATCTAAGCCCCCCAAAATAATAAAATGCCCTACCCTATACTAAATTACAAATAGCCCTTAAAAGGGCTTTTTGCGGGGCATTGCCCCAAAGTAATCAGCTCTTTTACCTGTAAAAAAAAAATACAACCCCCAACATTACAACCCACCACCCACACACCCCTACTCTAAAACCCACCCAATCCCCCCTTAATAAAACCTAACACTACCCCCTTGAAAATCACCCTACCTTGAGCCGTCTTCACCCAGCCGGGCACAAGTGGTCATCCGATGGGGCAGAAGAGGACATCCAGACCGGCAGAAGTCTTCATCCTATCCGGACAGAAGAGGACATCCAGACCAGCAGAAGTCTTCATCCAAGCGGCATTTTCTATCTTCTTCCATCCGACGAGGAGCGGCTCCATCTTGAAGACATCCGGCGCGAAGCATCCTTCCTGGCCTGACGGACTAACGACGAATGACGGTTCCTTTAAATGATGTCATCCAAGATGGCGCCCCTCGAATTCCGTTTGGCTGATAGGATTCTATCAGCCAATCGGAATTAAGGTAGAAAAAATCTGATTGGTTGATTTAATCAGCCAATCGGATTGAAGTTCAATCCGATTGGCTGATTGGATCAGCCAATAGAATGCGAGGTCAATTCTATTGGCTGATCCAATCAGCCAATCGGATTGAACTTCAATCCGATTGGCTGATTAAATCAGCCAATCAGATTTTTCCTACCTTAATTCCGATTGGCTGATAGAATCCTATCAGCCAATTGGAATTTGAGGGATGCCATCTTGGATGATGTCATTTAAAGGAACCGTCATTCGTCGTTAGTCCGTCGGCCAGGAAGGATGCTCCGCGCCGGATGTCTTCAAGATGGAGCCGCTTCTCGTCGGATGGAAGAAGATAGAAGATGCTGCTTGGATGAAGACTTCTGCCGGTCCGGATGTCCTCTTCTGCCCCATCGAATGACCACTTGTGCCCGGCTGGGTGAAGTCGGCTCAAGGTAGGGTGATCTTCAAGGGGGTAGTATTAGGTTTTATTAAGGGGGATTGGGTGGGTTTTAGAGTAGGGGTGTGTGGGTGGTGGGTTGTAATGTTGGGGGGGGGTGTATTTCTTTTTTTACAGGTAAAAGAGCTGATTACATTGGGGCAATGCCCCGCAAAAAGCCCTTTTAAGGGCTATTTGTAATTTAGTATAGGGCAGGGCATTTTATTATTTTGGGGGGCTTTTTATTTTATTAGGGGGCTTAGATTAGCTGTAATTAGTTTAAACTTCTTGTAAAAAATTTTTATTTTCTGTAATTTAGTGTTTGTTTTTGTACTATAGTTTATTTTATTTAATTGTATTTAATTTTAGCTAATTGTAGTTAATTTATTTAATTAATTTAATGATAGTGTAGTGTTAGGTGTAATGGTAACTTAGGTTAGGTTTTATTTTACAGGTAAATTTGTAATTATTTTAACTAGGTAGCTATTAAACAGTTATTAACTATTTAATAGCTATTATACCTAGTTAAAATAAATACAAAGTTGCCTGTAAAATAAAAATAAATCCTAAAATAGCTACAATGTAATTATTAATTATATTGTAGCTATCTTAGGGTTTATTTTATAGGTAAGTATTTAGTTTTAAATAGGAATACTTTAGTTAATAATAGTATATTATTTAGATTTATTTAAATAATAATTAAGTTAGGGGGGTGTTAGGGTTAGACTTAGGTTTAGGGGTTAATAACTTTATTATAGTGGCGGCGACGTTGGCGGCGGCGGCAGATTAGGGGTTAATAGATTTAATAGGCTATGTGGGCTATAGCGGTTTAGGGGTTAATAATAGAATAGGTTTATTGCGGTGTGGGCTATGGCGGTTTAGGGGTTAATACACTTTATTAGTTATTGCGGTGGGGGATTGCGGTTGACAGGTAGATAGACATTGCGCATGCGTTAGGTGTTTTTTTTGCAGGCATTTTAGGGAGTTATGGTGCTCCCATACTCAGCGTAAGGCCTGCTATGGCTGCATTTTATGGCAAGGAGAAAATGGAGTAAGATTTCTCAATTTTCGCCACATAAGGCCTTGCGTTGGATATTGGATACCGATTTATAAAGCGGTCCCATGTTAGCTTATGGGAGTAAATATTGCGAGCGACGGGTGAAATATACGTGCCGCATTTAGATGCGGCGCTGTATAAAGGATACCAAAAACACAAGCGACGCTCTCTATATGTAATGGAGGCCCTGATTGGCTGCTTAAAGTCTCTTTACAGTGGGGTGTGGATACTTAGGAAATTGTGAAGTAAAATATCTTCCTTTTTTTACATAAAGATGTTCAGGTGATATTTCCTAGTCAGCTTTTTACAGCTGTGCTGCTTCACTTTCAAGTGCTTCAACATTTGGGTACTGTGTCCTTTTAGGCAGTGCTTTCCGGCTGACTAATCTGCACTAGAAGTTTGAAGGAGGATGGAAAAAAGGAAAGTCATATGAAGCCCTATACTGGCCATAGTAATAGTGGTGACTTCCAGTTGGCATTTGGTTCAATGGCTCCTTTGGTTTGCACTTTGCAAGCCGCTCAAATGTTGTACATAGCTTGCGAGTGACCCCCTGTTGGTGCGGGCCCTAGTATTTCAGTACCTGCTGCATAGCTTTTTTTGTTCACTCATGTTGTTATTCATATGTATATTTATATGTATATTTATATGTTTACTTATTGTATGTAATGAACATTTGAATAGACCTATGTGCTTGAGTATTTTGTTAATTTAGTTGTTTTTTTTAATAAAAATAAAATAGTTGCCATTGGAGGTAACAAAGGATTTGTAGACCCACCCCTTGTCTGATTTGTGCTAATGGGCAAACCATAGTATTTGGTTGAAACACTAGTTATAGTAGAAACAAATATGTCAGTGGTTTATTTGGGTTTTTAATGTAGAAAAACTGTTAAGGCGACGATTATAAAAGCAGAAAAAAATTGTTTACTAGTGGAAATGAGGGACAATCTAGCTACTTACCAGATAAGTGATTATTATTTAATGCTTTAGTGTCCAAACCAGCTACCTTTACATTTCTAGTTCCCAATATACAAATAAAAGCAATAATTAAAGTGATGGTAAACTCTCCCCTTTTTAAAATCAGATCCAGAATGTTAGTGATATTTTAGATGGCATTTAATTTATCAGTTACAATGAAGATGTGCTATAACTTACTTTGAATGAAATTGAATAAAATTTGAATGCCCCGTGAGCTAATGGTTTGAATTGTTGTCCAATCAGTGCTCTAGCTACAACAAAAGTGCCAAATGGGGAGAGTGCTGATTGTAGAATAATTCAAACCGTTAGCTCATAGAAAAATTGACGTTTGAAGTGGGCAACGGAGCGCAGGGTATTTGAATTTCATATCTATATTAAAAAACAATTTATAGCGGGCACGCAATAAATTATCACTCCACTTGTAATCTAGGCCTATATTTTTATAATGTTACAAGGTGTGTTTAAATAAAGAAATATAGACCTAGATTACAAGTGGAGCGATAATTTATTGCACGCCCGCAAAAGCTTCTGTATCAGGAATTTTTACTTTGCAGTTGGTAGCTTTGTAGTAATTTATTAATGTGACACTAAACTCATAGTATATATCAGCAATTAAGCACTGCATTGTAAAATACATTTATATAAATAATTTTTACAGCAAGAGCAGGGGAAATAAATAATGAATAAATGCAGTTTTAATTACTTAACCGCTTGGGCCAAATGGACGTAGATCTATGTCATGCGGTTCATAGCTAATCGTACCTCATAACGTAGATCTATGTCCATACTGCTGGAAGCCCACGCAAACTTGCTGTTCCTGGGCTTCTAGCATCTATCTTCATATTGTAACAGAGCACGATTGGTGCTCCCTTACCATATGAAGGCAGATTGGCACTTGGCAGATTGTCACAGACAGTGACACAGTCTGCGTCAATTTCTGTAGCAATCTCCATTGGTGCCGTTAGGGGCTGTGGGAAAGAAGCCAGGAGGCGGTAAGGTGGACCAGCGACAGAGGGGGCAAAGTTGGAGTGGCCTAACACTACATAAATAATATTTTGGAGGTAGGGATGGGGTGCTTCATTGAAGAAAAAGGTAGGGGGGCATAAAAACAATCAAGGGGATTTGGGAGGTATTTCCACTACACTACAGAAAAAATTAAAAATTATAAATAAAAAAAATCTATAAATTGGGTACTGGCAGACACCAAAGATGGCCACAACTAATGCAAGGGGGAGGGTTTGAGAGCTGTTTGGGAGTGATCAGGCAGGTGGGAGTGTTGAGGAGGGATCACTACACTGCAAGGAAAAAAAATATTATTTAAAAAAAAGAAGAAAAAAAAAGCCCTAAACTGCAAACTGGCAGACTAAGGAATAAGTGTGTGTGTGTGTGGGGGAGCTGTTTGAGATTAGGAAGTTGGTAGGTGTCAGGTAGGAGGGTAATACCTACATTACTATACCATTTTCCTTACCAGCTAATTAACTAACCCCTTCACTGCCAGGAATTTCAGAATTCTAACATTCTAATTACCAAAAAACCAATGGCAAAGCCATGCATGTCTGCTATTTCCAAAAAAAATCTCAGAGAAGCTTTTACAATCATTTATGCTGTGATTGCACAAGCGGTATGTAAATAATTTTAGTGAGAAAACAGTAACTTGATTTTATTAAAAAAAAAAAAAAAATATTCGTTACAATTGTGTAAGTTTAGCTGCTCTATTATACCCTGGTGTGTCCTAACCTGTCTATAGATGAGAAGATTTGTGATCAACAGGGATTTGTAAGGAGCTCACCAGAGAGTCTATCAGCTGGTGACTGTGATAACCAGCTTTCCTTGTCTGCCCTATTCATCATATAGTGTCAACTAAAATTGTGAGTTACCATTTTGGGATTTTTTACATTGCTGTTACACATGTGCCACACAGTCTGCACTATGAGGCGTCCTTTATGCTTTTTATTTTGCACTTGGCTCATTGTGGACTGTATCTGTGCCCCTTCCCAATAAAGGGTCATATTACAAAAGGAGCAATGGGACACGATATGCAAAATAGCTGGACCACGCTAACATTAGTGCACAACTTGATATTATAAGTCCATGGTAAAGCACTTTTTTCAGAGAAGGTTTAGTGCGGTTGACTTTGCTCAAGCGCAACCTATACTTTCAGTGGATATTGGGAACGCGCTTACTTGCTACAATATTTAGCAATACTTGAGACCTGGAGGCCTATTTAACAAAGGTCTGTCGGACCTGATCCGACAGTGTGGATCAGGTCCGACAGAACTCGCTGAATGCGGAGAGCAATATGCTCTCTATATTCAGCATTGCACCAGCAGCTCTTGTGAGCTGCTGGTACAATGCTGCCCCCTGCAGATTTGTGGCCAATCGGCCTCAAGCAGGGGGTGTCAATCAACCCGATTGTACTTGATCGGGTTGAATTGTGATGAAAGGGCTATGAAGCAGCGGTCTTTAGACTTCTGCTTCATAACTGGTGTTATTGATAGATATGCCCCCTGAAGTAAACTGTAATGGTTAAAAAAAAAAAAAAAAGTTGAGCAAAACACCATAAAAACACATTAAAAAAAAGTATTACACACACATATATACACTTTTTAATAAACATATATCATATATATATAAAGGTTTTAAAAGGGTTAAAAAGGATATGATATATGTTAAGGTGTTTGACTGGGAAGACCTCCAATGTATACTCCTTGAAAAAGGGCACAACCCGAAATGCCCGTTGGAGTGTGTTACAGAGGCCGTCATCTCAAGTCTCCTGTGTCTACTGGTCCTCTCGCCGGTATTCATTATCCAGACCGCTGAACCTGCTTGCGGAGTGGTTTGTTGGTGTATAGTATCACGCTCATAGAGTTTATTGTCACAGAACATTATGGTGACTCTCTAAGCTTAAGGAAGCATACTGACCTGTGCAACTAATCAGCGGAAGGAATCGCAAGTATCATTTAAACACCCCCTTGTAACTGTATGGGCCGCAGCTCTTAAGGGCGGGTTCTATACTTTAGCTGACATATTCGGTACTATTCTAAAGCTTTACATCACATCCACATGAGCCGTAACAGAGGTTGTTTTACAATACTGGGACACATGTACGGACATCAACATTGCTCTGTTATGCACATGTAAACCTATGGTGTGCGAGGTTCAGGAGGAGAGGAGTGTTTTAACTGCACACCATTTAAGTAGACACTGTAGCAGCTTGGAATTCAACTTTGTTGCAACTTCAATCAAAACACATGTACTGTATCACGTTACGTGGATTACAAAGTGTTTTTTTTTTACCCCTGTGCTTTCTTTTGCTGAACTGTGCTCAGTTTGTTAAATTACGACTTTTTTTCTTTCCCCTAGGGACGCCTAAGGGAAATTTATGTGTTTGTTTGGAGTGTGTATGTGCTGTATGCAGGTCTGAATGGGGAGAGGCTGGGTACCTTTCACTATATTTTTCTGTTTGAATATATGGTATAATTAAATATCGCACAATTTGATCTATTTGGTGTGCTAAGTATTTTGTATTTTTTGAGTTTTGTGTATGCAGGCAATACCTTACTTGTGCTCCCCTGATAAACAAGGTTAGATTCATTGAGTACATATAAGAAGTGCTGTTACATTTTGTTAATTTTGATATATATATATATATATATATATATATATATTTATATATATATGTGTGTGTGTGTCTATTTAAGTGTATACATGTCTTTGTGTTTATATGTGTAAATATGTATGTGCACTCATACATAAATACAGTATATACACATATAAACTTACATATATACACATGTATATATATATATATATATATATATATATATATATATATATATATATATATATATATATATATACACACACTTTTGAGCCCTTTTCAATCCAAATACCTTGAAACATGCAATATCATTTTTATTCATTTTTAATGTGTTTTAAATAGAAATACTATAACATTCTTATGTTCTTCACATTGTCATATAGATATATAGGTTTAGATATATATTTTACAAAAATATATTCATATATATATAAAAATATACATTTAAAATAAAAGAACATTTTCTTCCATGTGAAAAACATAGGAATTTGACGTTTTCCTTATGCACCTTCGGGTTTAGCGCAGTTGGTCTAACGCAGTGTTGGGTTAGAGTGGTCACGGTATCTAAAGTCCTAAAGTTAGTGTGCCTTGGTCTTTCACTTACACAATAAATTTTTACATTCAACTTGTAATAAACATGCTAATGTGGCCACAACTATTTTTTACTTGCCACTTTTAATCTAGCCCAAAAAGTGAAAAAATGTAATTGCTTTACATAGTAACATAGTAGATGAGGTTAAAAGAAGACAGAAGTCCATTGAGTTCAACCTATATAGATCATCCCTGCCAATTAAACTTACACTAAAACAATTAGAAATCCGACACAAGAAATCATATCCCTGAATTCTGTTTTTAGTTTTAAATTTTACTACAGCATTTTATTGTCATTGACTACCACCTTAGGCAATGAGTTCCACAATTTGATTTCTCTTACAGTGAAAAATAGTTTACTGTGTTAAATATTAAATCTCTTTTCCTCTAGCCTAAGCAATATGTGTGCGTGTGAAAGAGGCTCAATCTGACAGAATAAAAATTAAACTGTACACATAAATATAATAAATGTTATTTAATACATATTATTTATTAAGTATTATATAATGAATATTTCAAGTTCTTACAACCTTAAAAACATCCTAATATCATGCATGATATGTTAAAAATTTTGTTAAAAAATTGTGTAAAAAAAGAAGTCCTTTCCCCAACAAAAATATGTGCATCCACTGTTATTCGGAAAACTCAATGAGTCCTATAGATCCAAGAAAATCATATGTATGTTTCATATAATGCAAAAATTCACATGTAACTTTCACCTCCTAGTGTTAAAAGTTAAATCCAGTATCACATTAGAGCCCAGAATTTTTCTTACACAGTACCTGGCGCCTGGAGAACGCTTCTTGCTGCAGATATGACAGCCACTCAAACCACCATTCTGTAGCCCGGGGGACTCCTCCCACATTCCTTACTGCTCCATTCACAAACGGCTCCGTGATACAATGCAAACTGCTTGCCGGTTAAGTCACTCCCACAACAGCGTGGTAGGGATACTGGACAGTACCAGTGTTGTTGACAATGCATTTCAGCTCGTTCCAGCCGTTATCAACTCATGACAGCCTTGTATCATATGGGTTTATTACTGGGTTAGCACATGGCACTGGTAATATCTCAGAAAATACTGTTTTGTAGGTCCTTGATTTAAGCTTGTTTCCTAAATACCTCGACTCATTTTTTAGGAGACTGTGCCTCATTTTAACTTTGTCATTAGTACCAATGTGTGCCATGATGGCTGAATCAGAACGAGATCCCTCTAATAATTTATCGATAAGCTCACCAATGTGCCTAACATAAGCCCCTGGAAGACAGCAAACATTTCTATTTAAGGGATCTTGAAGACAAATGTTCCTACAGGCTGCATGTATCTTATGCCCAGACTTGTGTGCACATCTTCCATGAGGACAGTTCACTGGATTTATAGGTAAATTAGCCTTCTCTGATATTACCACACCTGAATCAATATTCCCAACATTTTAACTCAATCTGGCAAATCTACTGCAATGTATCAGCTCAGAACTGGCCTGTCTCTTCCATTAACTCCTGCCTCCCCTTCTAACTGTGATCCAGTGGTTTTCCTAAGTATCCCCCTCTGAATCAACTCCATCCCACTGCTAGAACCATGAACAACTTGCTCAGTCATATCTATTTCCTTTTCAAGTGTTTTGAATATCATGCAGTTTTGCAATTTATTCCTTCAGTACTTTAATATGAGTTTCTAGCGAGACAATATGCACACACATGCCAAAGTTACAATCCCTAAAGTTGCAAGCTCTAAATTGGAACTGCAGATGTTACAATACTTACTAATAATTTGTTTCAAATGCATTAAAGTCATCAATGCATAAATTGCAGATGAGATGTTTTTAGGTACCTTGGTGGTAATGCTGAAATCAAGGCTTATATTTTTATTGAATAGTTTGAAATATTGAAAGATTTAGGGCTCCCAAAATGGCTTTTTAATTTGTATCCAAATCGATAGGTACGTTTTTTGGGGTGATCACAAAGCAAAATCAATCCATGCCTTAAAAGCCTGCAGCCTTGAATGTGTTTTCAACAAAGGCCTTTTTATGTGCTAAGATTTTTTTTTAGTGAAAAGTTTTCTGCAGTTCATTTTGAAATGAAATTCAATTTTAATTAGGCATTTACACTAAAGCAGCTCAATTGCAATGTGTTGATTATTATCTGGTGAAGCCATTTTGATAAACTTTTATAATATAGTGCAGCAGTTGACAACTGCATTCTAAATTTGCTGCAAAGAAAAAAAAATGTTTTTAAAGGAATAAAAAGGTCAAAATTTAAATGTGCATGGGTGCATTTCAGTTAAATAAAAGCATTTTTAAAAATGCCTCTTGTGTACTGTTTTTCAGCAGCATGCACACATATCCTGTGAGGTCCCGGGCACCAGTATTTAAACACCAAACCTTCTCAGAGGGTCAGCAGTGGCTTGTATGACACAAAATAAGTCTTCACAGATGCACTACACACCACCGCCAGCTCTATAAACAATCATGGTGTTTGAATACTGGTGCACGGACCCTCACAGCAAATGTGCGTATTCACCTGAAAAACAGTAAATACAGTCGTATGCAAAAGTTTAGGCACCCCTGACAATTTCCATGATTTTCATTTATAAATAATTGGGTGTTTGGATCAGCAATTTCATTTTGATCTATGAAATAACTGAAGGACACAGTAATATTTCAGTAGTGAAATGAGGTTTATTGGAATAACAGAAAATGTGCAATATACATCAAAACGTAATTAGACAGGTGCATAAATTTGGGCACCCCAACAGAAATATTGCATCAATATTTAGTAGAGCCGACATTAGCAGAAATAACAGCCTCTAGACGCTTCCTATAGCCTGTAATGAGTGTCTGGATTCTGGATGAAGTTATTTTGGACCATTCCAACTTGCAAAACATATCCAGTTCAGACACTATATATTAGGGGGCGCCCTTGAGATCACAATTTCTTATAGTAACAATGTTCAAATACTAATGCAGTGTTAGAAAAATAATAAATCCATCTACTTATAGTACCACATAAAAAAACATAAAAAAACATAAATTCAAAACATCAGCTGTTAAGATCACTTCTGATAACTATACCTGGATAATAATCAAGAGAATATCAGACTATCACAATTATAATTGTGCATATAATGAGTAGAAGTATATTAGAAGGCACAATTGAAGTAAAGCAGCACTCACATATACAATAATCTAAGCTGATATAAACAATGATAAGATCAATGTTGCCAAAGTGTTTAATAAATAAATAATAATATCTATAGAATATATCTAAAAAGTAAGTCTCTGATGGTTATAATATCTATAGAGTATATTATATAAAATAAATAAATAAAGTCTCTGATGGTAGTGGGTATTGGTGAAGGCAGCAATCTGTGGTGGTCCAGGCCAGGATCCAGAAACAGATATCTAAAAAAACAAGCAGAAACAGATGCGCCACATGGCCCAATATTGTTTGTTCCAGAAAATTGTATTTATGTGTAAAAGAGATACACTCACATATATTGGAGCACCTCAAGTAGTGCTATAGAAGCAGTCTGGGATCTATAACAGTCACCCAGCAGACCGAACTCCTGGAATAAGTATAGAATCTGTATAGAGGAGATATGAGAAACACAAGGTGCCAATATGGCCTAGTACTGTTTAGCCAAGGGTGTATGTAGATAGAAAATACAAGTTTGCACTCACATTTGTTGCAGCATCTCCATTGATGCTACTAGAGCAGGCGGGAGTCAATTCAGTCACCCAACAGACTTGGTTCAAAGGCAAACAGGAAACTAGGTCCTCCAAACCATTCAGGGGACCCAAGGTATCCAAAAAGTATTATAGTCCAGATAAAAGGCAGCAAGTGTTTAAAAAATTTAAATTGCTTTATTAAAATATAATGAATCACAAGCAACGCATTTTATCTGGAATATAATACTTTTTGGATACCTTGGGTCCCCTGAATGGTTTGGAGGACCTAGTTTCCTATTTGCCTTTGAACCAAGTCTGTTGGGTGACTGAATTGACCCCAGCCTGCTCTATTAGCATCAATGGAGATGCTACAACAAATGTAAGTGCAAACTTGTATATCTATCTACATACACCCTTGGCTAAACAGTACTAGGCCATATTGGCACCTTGTGATTCTCATATATCCTCTATACAGATTCTATACTTATTCCAGGAGGTCAGTCTGCTGGGTGACTGTTATTGATCCCAGACTGCTTCTATAGCACTACTTGAGGTGCTCCAATATATGTGAGTGTATCTCTTTTACACATAAATATAATTTTTTGGAACAAACAATATTGGGCCATGTGGCGCATCTGTTTCTGCTTGTTTTTTTAGATATCCAGTTCAGTTAGTTTTGATGGTTGCCGAGCATGGACAGCCCGCTTCAAATCAACCCACGAATTTTCAATGATATTCAGGTCTGGGGACTGGGATGGCCATTCCAGAACATTGTACTTGTTCCTCTGCATAAATGCCAGATTAGATATTGAGCAGTGTTTTGGGTCGTTGTCTTGTTGAAATATCCAGCTCAACTTTGTGACTGATTCTTCAACATTATTCTCAAGTATCTGCTGATATTGAGTGGAATCCATGCGACCCTCAACTTTAACAAGATTCCCAGTACCAGCACTGGCCACACAGCTCCACAGCATGATGAAACATCCACCAAATTTTACTGTGGCTAGCAAGTGTTTGTCTTGGAATGCTGTGGTCTTTTGCCGCCATGCATAATGCCCCTTGTTATGACCAAATAACTCAATCTTTGTTTCATCAGTCCACAGCACCTTCTTCCAAAATGAAGCTGGCTTGTCCAAATGTGCGTTTGCATACCTCAAGCGACTCTGTTAGTGGCGTGTGTGCAGAAAAGGCTTCTTCCACATCACTCTCCCATATGCTGAATTGTTGAACGATGCACAGTGACACCATCTGCAGCCAGATGTTGTTTATAGGTCATTGGAGGTGGTCTGTGGACTGTTTTTGACCGTTCTCGCCATCCTTTGCCTTTACCTCTCCAATATTTTACTTCTGGCCTTAACAAGAACTGTGCCGGTGGTCTTCCATTTCCTCACTATGTTCCTCACAGTGGTCACTGACAGCTTAAATCTCTGCAATAGCCTTTTGCAGCCTTTCCCTAAACCGTAATGTTGAACAATGTTTGTTTTCAGGTCATTTGAGAGTTGTTTTGAGGCCCCCATGTTGCTACTCTTTAGAGGAGAGTCAAAGAGAACAACAACTTGCAATTGGCCACCTTAAATACCTTTTCTCATGATTGGATGCACCTGTCTATGAAGTTCAAGGCTTAATGGGCTCACCAAACCAATTGTGTGTTCCAATTAATCAGTGCTAGGTAGTTACAGGTATTCAAATCAACAAAATGACAAGGGTGCCCAAATTTATGCACCTGTTTAATTTTGTTTTGATGCATATTGCACATTTTCTGTTAATCCAATCAACCTCATTTCACTACTGAAATATTAATGTGTCCTTCAGTTATTTGATAGATCAAAATGAAATTGCTGATCCAAACACCCAATTATTTATAAATGAAAATCATGGAAATTGTCAGGGGTGCCTAAACTTTTTCATACGACTGTACTTATACTAGAAGCATTTTTGCTAATGGAATCACATAATTATAAGGTAAAAAAAATTAGTAATAAAAAGGTGAATTGCTCACAAGAACATCACAGTTTTGCAGATCAGCAAAGGCTAGGGCAGTGCTCGACAATAAAATTTAAAATCTAGGATCCAGACCAAAAATCCAGGAGCCAGGTATCTTTTGACTTGATATACTATATATACTATATAAATAAATATATATATAATCTTGCAGAAAGTCTGAACTATTACTGTGATATCAAAATGTTTTATTTAAAGTGACGACGCTGAACCCCTTAATCATGTCTCCAAATGTTACTTTAAATAAAATGAATACATACAGGCACCGTGTGACAAACATTCATACACAGGCAACCTCATGCTTTGAGATAGAAGGATTAGAGTTTATTTTTACAGGGATCTTTATAATTATAATGCAAACAGCTGCTGAGCTGAATGAGTTAGATGACTAATGGGTTAACATCTGTTCTCAAATAGGAACCCCCATTTGAGAATTATTGGCCAGTCTCCTTACTTCTATTAACAAAGGTAAAGAGCCACTAATCCTTACTAATTTCTTCTGAATCTATCTACTTTTTTCAAAACAGTTTTTACAAAGCCTATATTCCTTTGGCATCTGAGACATAGCTATCTCCTGGTTTGCTTCATATCTCTTAAACCACTTGTGTACAGTGTCCATTAACAGTTTATCCTCTCATCCTTTAGCCCTCTCAGGAGGAGTACCACAAGGCTCTGTCTTGGGTCCCTTGCTTTTCTCTATTTATACATCCTCCCTTGGAAATCCTCATTTGGGTTCCAGTACCACTTTTATGCTGATGATACACAAGTTTATATTTACTCTCCAGATATATTTCCCTCTTTACCAGATTAACAACTGTCTCTGCAATATCTTCTTGGATTCTTCACGCTGCGTCCAAATTTGTTTTAAACTAAGTTGCTTATTATTTCCCCCTCTCCTAGTCATCCCACATCTGACAATTTTCTTACAGTTGGAGACACTTTTCTCATTCCAGGTGCACTGACTTGCGGTTACATTTAAATCTGAACTCATACTCACTCCACATATACAACCACTTACTAAATCCTGCTGTGCACCTACTCAACCCTCACAAAAATACTAATTAATTACCTCGCTTTGTCACATATTCACTACTGCAATCTATGTCTAAGTGGCCTTTCCCAACACCACCTCTCCCTCCATCCAATATTTTATGAATGCTTCTGCTAGACTCATTCACCTAAGTCAACGATCTACATCAGCTGCCCACTTTGCCAGTCCCTACACTGGCTTCCGATACACTTTAGTATACATTTCAAATATAAACCCTAAACTATAAAGCACTGAACAGCGTTACTCCCTACTATAGGCTAGATTACAAGTGGCACTCTATTTAGCACTCCCACTCAAGCATTTTTGCACGGGCAATAACCCAAGGCCTAAAAAAAGCTGCACCTT